>NC_061115.1:84421116-84721116 GCF_002878395.1 Capsicum annuum | reverse complement strand
GTCTCTTGAGACTTTAAGAACCATGTGACGCCAAGGGTGTACTCTTAGGGAATTACAGTGTGCCACTTTCTATCATTTCAGATTGAGGTTCTGTGTTCATATCTCACTTTTGGAAGACTCTTCAAGATGATTTTGGTACTTAGGTTGATCTTAACATAAAATTTCACCCCCTGACTGATGGTTAGTCCAAATGGAATATCTAGGTTTTAGGAAATATGCGCCGTGCTTGTGCGATGTATTTTGGTGGTTAGTGGGTAAAACATTTAGCCTTGGTAGAGTTTGTATTTAATAAGAGCTACTATTCCAGTATCGATATGGCTCCTTTTGAGGCTTTATATGGTAGGTATTCTTTCTCTATAGTTGGTTTGTTTGAGGTATCTAAGGTTAGACCTCAAGGTACAGACTTGATTCATGAGTCTTTGGATAGAATTTAGATGATTCAAGATAGACTTCGACTGACTTAGAGTAAGAAGAAGTGTTATGAAAATCGTAGATTTTGTGGATTAAGATTTGGTGTTGATGATCATATTTTTCTTCGAGTTTGACCCATGAATGGTGTGGTGAGATTTAGGAAGAGGGGCAAGCTTAGACTAAGGCATATTGGCCCATTTGTGATTTTTTAGACTGTTGGTGATGTTGCTTATGTGTTGCTTTACCACAAGACTTTTTAGTTGTTCATCAAGATTTTTATGTTATCATGCTTCACCCGTTACATTCTGGATGAGTCTCATGTCATTCATTGGGAGTCGGTTCTATTAGATGAGATGTTGTATTTTGTTCAGGAGTCGATCTCCATATTGACTAGGGATGTTAGATAGTTTTGCTATAGAGTTATTCTTGTGGTCAAGGTCTAATGAAGGCATCGACCTATAGATGAGGCTACTTGGGAGGTGGAGTCTGATACGCGTAGTTTGTATCCACAACTTTTTGTTGATTTAGGTATTCTCTTGACTTTAGTTTGGGGATGATTTTTAGTGGTGGATGATGTAACAATTTGAAATATGATGAAATTTGTGAAATATGTGTTTATGTAATTTGACTATTTTACCCCCTTCCCGTGATTCTATTGTGGTATTTTTATGGTATGGGGATGATTGGCATGATTTTCGATGAATTTTGGAGCCATTTATATGATATTATAGTTTTTTGTGGCTTTGAAAACCTCATAGTTGACTTCAGTCAACATCTTTTGATTTGTACAATGGATGGGAGAACGAACTGCGCCAGAAGATCTAGAACATTGATTTTAGGGTGGTAACATGGTAGTGTTGTTTTATGGCTTTAAAATCTCATTTCGACCCTTGGTTTGGAAAGTTATGATTTTGGATTTTGGGGGTCACCTTTATGAAAATGATTTTTTAAAAAAATTAGATATCTCCATTGAGTCTGGAGCATTGAATTGATAGGGTAGCAAAGTTCGTTGCATGCAAGAAATTCCGGATGAATCTTGAGGGGCTCGTAGAGACTTGGAATGCACCAAATCTTGAACTAGTGCACCACTCAGTTGGTGCTCTAGAGATCACAATGCTCCAGTCGCAATTGCGATCGGGGCCTACAGACATATGTCAAAATTCCAACACTTAGTCTATGATCACTATACCCTTATCATCGAGGTACCGTGAGCGCGACACCTGGTCTGGGATTGGGATTCCTTGGTATATAAATACCTGGTTTTTGTTATTTTTCACCATTTTTGAGACTTGGAGCTTAGGGTTTTGGTGAATTTTAGCAATTTGTTCCACTTCTAATCTTGGGTAAGCTCTATAACACCTATTTCAATTATTTTCTTCAATCTTTATCATTTGTTTCTTGTTTTAAACTTGGAGTAAATAATGGAATTTGGGGATTTTGGTCCATAAGGCATAAAAATTGCATTTCTCCAATTTCAAACCTCATAACAATAAGTTTTTCCTTAATTTCATCTTTAAATAAACTTCGATTGTTGATTGTTAAATGGATTTTTGATATTTTACCCGGTAAAGTTTAAAAAATGGGTTTTCTTTTATTTGAACCTTATTTTTAACTTTATTTTTCTTAAGTTTTCATCTTTAGACTCCCAAAAATATAAGGAACATTGGTTGTGAATATTGCATCACCAAACACATTATTTCACTTGTTTATTGTATGCTTCATATACTTCTTGTTGTTGTATGTTGTACTTGATTTGTGTCTTGTCATGTATGTTGTACCTATTGAGTACAAGTGAACCGTAATCACCCATACTACACCCTTTCAGTGCATGTCCTAGTTTGAGTATGCCACATAGTGATTGATTCAGGGGCCTTTTGAGTTATTCAAGGTAGCATTTGGACTTTCATGCATTAGGAGTCCACTTCTATCTTTTTGTATTAGACTATGTCTTTACTAGTACTCATAGACAGAGATTGTTCCTATTAGATTTTCTGATGTATTTAGTTTATGGGTTGTATTAGTAGTTCTTACAACGTGACACTAGGTTTTGGGGAGTTTAGCATGTTATCTTTTAGTTTATACTTTCTGCTATTGTTATATTGATATGGTTTGGTTTCGTTCTAGGAGCCTTGCCTTGGGTTTGGATTGTTATTTTCCTTTTTATATCAGTTTGTGTGACAGGCTTCCTTGTGAAGGTTCGTCGCTACAAGTACCATCATGAACCTTAGATTTTGTGTCTTGACCCCCATTCCCCTTGTATAAACTCCATATTTCAGAGCTTTAACTATTAGAATATACATCAAAGTCCGTTTACTAGAATTTTTGGCGAAATACCGATTTCTGAACTTCAAAATATCTAAAATATGGAAGCTATCTTAAAATAAAATTAGATTTCCCAAGAACCAAACCACCGATCCTAGTAAGTCAAATCATTTGGGATTGCTATAGGAAGGCTCAAAAAATGGAAAACATGTGAAAATGCAGAATCTTAGCTATAGGAAACCCCTAGATTTCAACTACCTCATGTTATTGCTTAAAATTGAAAACCTAAGACTTCTTGATTGGCAATTCCCATCCAATTGGACCAAACATGATTGAAACACGCAGGACTTATCAAAAATATAACAACTCCATATAAATACAAGAAAAAATGAGTGAACACTTGATAAATTCCAATCTACCCATACATAGAAGGATAAAAGGGTCGCTGTCAAAATGTAGAATCCCAACTAGGTTGGGGTCGATCCACAGGGGAATAGATAAAAAGTCTATCTCAAAATTGTTGAAATCACCAGGCAGTGCAGAAAAGTGAAATGGGGGGATTTGTAGTAACTAGCTAAAAGTAAAAAGGATTGGTTGCTTTTGGTTGTAATCAATCTAAGACGAACACTAGGCTTTTGTTCCCCCTGGCTTCTCAACTCAGTAGACTTATCGTGCATTGTCAAACTATTCCAACATCTTGCATGCATAATTGATAAGTTATGTACCATCAACAATCTTTTTGAAGAGCCGAAAGATTTCACCCTTTACATTTTGAGTCTTAAGATGTCACCTTACTAACCCTTATCTTGATCCTAGTAAACTATTACCTTTTGAATCTCTAGTTATTAGATGATAGCTAACCATCTTACTTAGATAATACCTAGTAGTGTGGATCGACAGTTAAACTTCAAATTACTGTTGTGATCTTCTTCTCCTAGTCACTACTCCTCTTTTTGACTAAGTATTAATTATCTAGGTGGGATCTTAACATTGACCACTTCTAAGAAATCAATAAGAGCAAAGAAAACCCAATATACACAAGAATATTTATCTAGAGTGACTTGGCACTTCCCCTACTTCGTTAATCCACCAGAGTTCCTACAACCCTAGCTAAGGGAATTAGTCGCTCATAATTATGAGATCAATCATGGAATCCACAGACAAAATTACAAATCATTCTGACAATAATGAAATAAGAAATCCCAAATTTTTTAAATTGAATAACAAATCCAAAACAAACCAAGAGAAATTAGAGTATAGGGTATCCCTTTAGGGCTTATCCCTGAATATGTGAATAAGTCAATAAATGTGTGAATTGTTTGATTGTACGTATGAATACAACTTCATACTAGGAAGGTCACTTAGGCTAAAGGTGGACTAACATAAAAATGGCCTATGATCCTTTCCTAATGAACTATAATACAACCTAAGAAAGACTAAGCGGTCAAATTCTGGATTTAATTCACAAAGGGAACTAAGTAGAATCTCACACACACATGGCACAGAGTCAATATTACAACCTACTACCTACTCGGTTCATGCAATTGTTAGCACTGATTATCATGTCCTTAATATTAATGCCATAACAAGATCCACAATAGTCACACACATATATATATGCACACAGTTAAAAAAAAGCTATTGAAGGGGTATAGTAAAAAAACATGTTAACTACCCTAGATACATATTTTTCTCCTAGTTAAACACAAAACATGATGCAACAAAACATAATATGCCTAAATATGACGGCTCTACTAGGAACAAAGACTTTGGGGAAAAGAGGCACGACAACAAAAATGCCAAGAGGACATCAAGAAACACAAAAAGCCCCACCTATAACTTAAAATCATGCATTGTCCCCAATGCATCAATCCTCTATAAAACAAGAGAGTTAGAAACATACCTGTGGAACTCTACGTGCGTAGATTAGATGTCAATCACGTAAAATGAATACAAAAAACAAAATACCCTAGTTTGCCTCCTAAGCAGCACCTAATTTTATGTCGCGATATGACAGAGCTTGGTTGGGTACTCTGACTTCCCCAACAAGCTAATGGGTACCTTGATTAATTAGACTTCATAAAGGTATCCAAAAATTTGGCCTTCAAAATTCTCTTTCCACTTTGAACTTATGAATTGCACCTCTAAATGTTTTTCTGATATCCTATTATGGTTATCTGGCATAGGTATAAAAATAAAGGACCAAAGAAATAGATGTGAGATGTTGTACTTCTTTGCCCTTACGTGAGGAATATAGTTCTTTGATTTTTATTTGACAAATTCAAGAATATAGACATATGTTTCCTCCTCCTTGCACTCTGCTTCAGGCTCAAATGGCTTGACCAAGATCTAACTATGCAAACACAATGTTGAAAAATACTTAGAATGAGGTCCAACACTCCCTAACTCATAATTCGTGGGCTTATTTACATCCCAACATAACTCTAGTATGCTATCCTTAAGTGTGACACTATCCACAAGAGTATGATAAATATTTGACTCCTCCAATTTTAGCTCCTCAAGTTGAATTTTTGGAATTCTTTTAGTCTCACACCATTCATAACTAAATTGTTGGACTTTACATGCAACAACTTTTGCATGTAGCTCCAATGTAAATTGGTAGATACCCAAGCCAAACCTATCAACCCTTTGAATACGATATTGATTTCTTTTTGCCGGGAGCACCAATGTGTCTAATATGCTCTCATTATGTTCCAACAATATATTTATCATGCCCCTACTGTAATGCATTTATTAAAAGGAAAAAGATTAATAAATAAGGACTCATCATCACTGCATACTTTCTCAAGTTGTCATTTTAAGAAGAGTAGGAAACAAAACAAATAAAACAAAAGAAACTAAACCAAAAACTCCAACAACTTTAATAAAGAATTTTAAAATCGTATCCCTGGAAATGATGCCAAAATTTGATAACGACCAAACTACCCATCCTTAGAAGGATAAAGTGGTTTCTAACAAAATGCAATAACCCAAATAGGTTGGGGTCGATCCCATAGGGAATAAATCAAAAATCTATCTCAAACTTATTAAAATCACCAGGTAGTGCAGAAAAGTAAAAGGGGGGATCTGTAGTAACAAGCTAAAAGTAACAAGGCTTGGTTGGTTGTAGTTATAAAAACTATAAGATGAATACTAGGATTGTGTTCCTCCTGGCTTCTTAACTGAACAGACTTATCATGCACTATCAAACTATTCCAATATCCTACATAACGAATTGTTAAGATATGTACCATCAACAGTCTTTTGGACTAGCCGAAAGACTTTACCCTTTACCTCTTAACTCTCAGGATATCTCCTTCCTAACTATTATGTTTATCCTAGTCAACTATTACCTTTTGAGTCTCTTATTATTAGATGATAGCTAACCATCTTACTTATATAATACCTAGTAGTGTGGATTCACAGTTAAACTTCAAATTACTACTGTGATATTCTTTTTGTAGTCACTACTCCTCTTTTGGAGTAAGTGCCAATAATCTAGGCGGAATCTTAATGTTTGTCATTGCTAAGAAAGGAATATGATCGAAGAAAACCCAATACATAAAAGAATCTTTATCTAGGATGACTTGCCACTTCCTTTACTTTATTAATCAGCTAGGGTTCCTATAACCCTAACTAAGGGAATTAGCCTAAGGGAATTAGCCTTTCATGATTATGAGATCAATCATGGAATCCACAGACAAAATTACAAAATTAATATCGCGATAATGAAAGAAGAAATCCCATAGTCTTAAATTGAATAACAAATTAAAAATAATCCAAGAACAATGGGAGTATAGGATAGCCCCTAAGGGCTTATCCCTGAATATTTGAATAAGTCAATTAATGTGTGAATTTTATGATTGAATGTATAAATACAAAGCCTAAAGGGTATTCATAGATTACAAGAAACCTTAGAGTTCAAATCCTAACTAAAATTGAAAAACTTAATTACCCATTCATAGTTGGACTTACGAAAATCATAGGAGTGTTATTGGGATACACAGAAACCCTAGGAAATGATTTCATTATGATTCAGAAAAATTACCATTAGAAGCCACTTAGCAAGGCCACTTGCAGTCAGTAAGTAGCACTTGCGATCCACAAGTGGGCTTGGTAAATGCCAGAAGGTTTTTATGTAACTCTTTACTCTCTGGATCTTGGCTTCTTTCACTTACTTTTGCCACTTAAGGACCGCAAGTGCTACTTGTGGATCATAAGTTTCTTTGGTAAGTGACAGAGTCTTCAAATTCCTACACCTAAGCTTCTTGACTTCAAGTTCAGGTACTTGCTTTGGTCACATATGCCCGGTAAGTGCTACATACTCTAGTAAATGCAGAAGTAAGTAGCCCAAAACTCCAACTTTCATCTTTTTCTTAAATTTATCTTCCAAAACCATCTTTTTATTCCTTTTATCATCCAAAAATATCCTTTTTCCTCAGTTTAGCATCCAAAACCTACTTTTCTTGCAAAACACTCCAAAAACACATTAAATCTAACAAAATAGCCTTAAGTAAATACATATTCTCCAAGTTTAAGAATCAACAGTCAACAAGGATACATGCAAGCTAACTCATTAACCAGAGAATTAACTCTGAACACTATGTCCAATATCCCATGTTACCATAAGTCTCCTACCTGCTCTGACTTTCATGAAATTTCTCCAAAACCATCCAAATCATGTCCATATAATTACTCAGTCACCAACCTTATAAAAAGAAAACCAACCCATCTAAATACTTAAATGTTAGATCCTAAAATGCCCAATCTCTACCAAAGTCAAGGACTTGTGCTAATGTCCCTTGAAACAAATAACATATATCCAAAGATGAACCTCTAGAACCTAAATTGTCTGCTCTAAATTGCTCATCAGTCCATATGCAAAAAGATATGTTAAGCTTAACTCAAATACCATTCTCCCATTGAATAGTCTTTAAAAACTCAATACAAACTAATAATTTAAGTCAATAGTGGCGGCAACTGAACCAGTAGGTAGTAAGTAAGACTGGCCAACAAACTATAATGCCCCAAATAAAATTTAACAAAATAATGAATATTGTAAGAAAATCACAAAATAAACGATCCCTCGAATACAAAGCTGAGCTGAAGGAAAACTGAACCAGTAGGTAGTAAGTAAGACTGGACAACAAACTACAATGCCCCAAATAAAATTTAACAAAATAATGAATATTGTAAGAAAATCACAAAAAGTTTACCCATCCACTTAGTATCCGAGCTAAATGGGTGTGTTGCACGCCACATTTATGTGCGGAAGGCTATAAGATGTTGTAGGAACAATCCCTTTTCTTCATTATTCATGTCATGCTAGTGAGCATAATCACAATTTAAACTCTCAGTCTAATCCATTCTTCTCTTATTCTAGACCATGGCGCCAAATAGAAGAAACCAGCCAGCTTCTCAGCCCAAAGATCCTTTGGGCGAACATGTTTCCTATCAAGAGTTTAGAGCCGCATTTACCATACTTGCTCAGTCCATGGCTGCATAGAATAAAAAGCCACCGGTCATTCTAACCAATCCAGTGGCTACTCCCAAAGCAGCTAGGGTTCGGGACTTCACCCGGATGAACCCTCCAACTTTCCATGGGTCTAAGTCTGATGAGGACCCTCAGGAGTTCATTGACCAAGTCCAGAAGGTCATTGACATCATGGGTGCTACTTCTATTGAGAGTGCTAAGTTAGCTGCCTACCAGTTACAGAATGTTGCTCATGATTGGTACAAATAGTGAGTTCTGAGAGGTTAGAATTCAGGCCCTATCGAGTCGGAGAAATTTGTCATGGCCTTTTGAGGCAGATTCTTTCCCCAAGAGCTGAGGGAAGCCAAAGTTCTTAAGTTCATCAACCTCAGGCAGGGGAATATGATGGTTAGGGAGTATTCTCTCAGATTTACTCAGCTAGCTAGGTATGCTCCTCATGTGGTTACAGACAATAGAGCTAAGATGAACAAGTTCGTGTCAGGGGTCAACGATAGCATGGTAAATAAGTATAGGTCTGCGATGCTGATCGATGATATGACCTTAGCAAGACTCATGAACCATGCTTAGAAAGTAGAAGAGAAGAAGTTTAAGACTAGTGACAGGCAGAACAAGAGAGCAAGGTTAGGTAATTTCAACTTTGCTCACCCCAAGTCAAATGGAGGAAACCGTTCATAGTTTCGCTCCAAGTCAGCCGTTCAAGCTTCTTCCTCTGCTAGCGCTCTAGTGCTGAAGTTAAGAGATAGAAGTAGAGACAAAGCACCAGGCTCTAAATCTCGAGGCAGTGTTAGCAGTGCCCGAATGAATCCCCTTTATCGGACTTGTGGTAAGAACCACAAGGGCATTTGCAGAGCCGGTAGTGATGTCTGTTTTGGTTGTGGTAAACTAGGCCACAAAATTAGGAAGTGTCTGCAGTCAAGTCTTCAGGGTCAGCAAAATCATTCTATAGCTCAGTCCAGTTGCCCGAACCAGCAGGGTGCCATTTCCAGTGCTACCAGTGGGAAACACCCAAATAGACTCTATGCTCTTCAGTCCTGACAGGATCAGGAAAATTCTCCTATTTCCGTTACTGGTACGTTACAGATTTTCCATGTTCATGTTCATTGTTTGCTAGACCCAGGTGTATCTTTGTCTTTTGTTACTCTATACATAGCAAGCGATTTTAGAATAAGTCCCAAAGTCCTAGCAAAGCCCTTATCAGTCTCTACCCTAGTGGGTAAAACCATTATAGCTTGGCGGGTATACAGGAACTGCCCGATTGTGACATCTCAAAAATCCACGTCAGCATATTTAGTGGAGTTAGAGAATGTGACATTCTGAAGACAGCTTTTCGTACACGGTATGGTCACTTTAAATTTTTAGTCATGTTATTTGATCTTACCAATGCCCCAACAGCTTTTATGGATTTGATGAACCGTGTGTTCAAGCAGTACTTGGACATATTTGTCATAGTCTTTATAGATGATATTTTGGTCTATTCTCGCATAGAGCATGATCATGCAGACCATCTTAGGATTATTCTTTAGAATCTCAGGGATCACCAATTATTTGCTAAGTTCAGCAAGTGCGAATTTTGGCTAAGATCAGTAGCATTCCTTGGCCATATTATTTTCGGTGATGGTATTAGAGTAGATCCTCAGAAAACCAAGGCAGTAAAAAACTGGCCCAGACCCGTATCTCCATTAGATATTGGGAGTTTCTTGGGTTTGGTTGGCTATTACAGATTATTTGTTAAGGGATTTTCTTCTATTGCATCTCCCATGTCCAGATTGACTTAGAAGAAGATTAAGTTTCAATGGTCAGAATCATGAGAAAAGAGCTTTCAAGAGTTGAAGACTCGACTCACCTCTACTCTAGTTCTAGCTATTCTAGATGGATCAGATGGTTTTGTAGTCTTTTGTGATGCATCCAGAGTGGGTTTAGGTTGTGTCCTCATGTAGCATGGTAAGGTCATAGCCTACACCTCCAGAGAGTTAAAGCCACATGAGAAGAATTATCCTACTCATGATCTTGAGGTAGCAGCGGTAGATTTTGCCTTGAAGATTTGGAGGCATTATCTATATGGATTTCATGTAGATGTCTTCACAGACCACAAAATCCTCTGATATGTCTTTTCACAGAAAGATCTCAATCTTCGCCAGAGAAGGTGGTTAGAGCTCTTGAAAGATTATGACATGAGTTTTCTTTATCATCCGGGCAAGGCCAATGTTGTGGCCGGCGCTCTCAGTCGACTATCCATGGGTAGTGTTTCTCACATTGAGGATAGTAAGAAAAAGATAGCTCAGGAGATCCATCAACTTGCCAGACTAGGCGTTCGCTTAGTCTATTCTTCAGAGGGTGGTGTATGTGTTCATAGTAGTTTAGAGTCATCTATAGTTTCCAAGGTGAAAGAGAAACAAGACAGGGATCCTAGCCTTATCAAGCTTAAAGAGTCAGTTCAAAATCAGAAAGTTGAGGTTTTCTCCCAAGGGGGAGATGGTGTTCTTCGTTATCAAGGTTATCTATGTGTTCCAGGTGTAGATGAATTGAGGTAGTGAATTCTTGCAGAAGCACATGGTGCACGATACTCTATTCATCCAGGGGCCACTAAGATGTACCACGATATGTAGGAGATCTATTGGTGGAGTGGGATGAAGAGAGATATTGCAGATTTTGTGGCTAAGTGCTCTATATGTCAACAGGTTAAGATAGAGCATCAGAAACCTAGTGGTTCCATGTAATAGTTCACCATTCCTACTTGGAAGTGGGAAGAAGTTAACATAGACTTCATGACGGGTTTGCCTAAAACTCGTCATCAGCATGATTCATTTTGGGTCATTATAGATATAATGACCAAGTCAGCTCATTTTCTTCCTGTTCGTACTTCTTATTCTGCCAAGGATTACACCAAACTCTATATCAGGGAGTTGTTAGATTACACGGTGTTCCACTATCTATCGTCTCAGACAAAGGTACCCAGTTCACTTCTTATTTTTGGAAAGTGTTCCAAAGGGTCTTGGTACCCAAGTCCATCTCAGCACAGCATTTCACCCTCAGACAGATGGTCAAGCAGAAAGGACCATTCAAACTCTTGAAGATATACTAAGGGCGTGTGCAATTGACTTCAAGGGAAGTTGGGACGACCACTTGCCTTTGATTGAGTTTGCATACAAAAATAGCTATCATTCTAGTGTTCAGATGGCTCCATTCGAATATCTCTATGGTAGATGATGTAGATCTCCTATTGGTTGGTTTGAAGTTAGTGAGGCCTCAGTCATAGGTCCTGACTTAGTATTCGACGCCTTAAAAAAAGTTCAGCTGATCACAGAGAGACTCCGGGCTGCTCAGAGCCGACAGAAGTCCTATGCAGATGTTCGTAGAAAGGATCTCCAGTTCGAGCTCAATGACTATGTCTATCTAAAGATCTCTCCCATGAAAGGAGTGAAGAGGTTTGGCAAGAAAGGGAAACTCAGTCCCCGGTATATCGGTCCCTTCAGAATTCTTGGTCTCTTCGGCAAGGTAGCTTATGAGCTTGAGTTGCCTTCAGATCTAGCCTCAGTCCATCCAATCTTCCATGTCTCTTTGCTAAAGAAGTTCATAGGTGACCCATCAGTTGTTGTCCCTATTCAGAGCATCAATTTTCAGAATAGCCTCTCATATTTAGAGATTCCAGTCAAAATCTTAGATTATCAGACTCATAGATTGAGTAACAAAGAAGCCCCTCTAGTCAAGGTTCTTTGGAGAAATCAGTCTCATAAGGGAGCTACTTGGGAATAAGAAGCAGATATGCGTACCAAGTATCCTCACCTCTTCCCTGCCAATTCAGATCAAGCTCAAGGTAACAGTTCTCCTTAAGCTTATTAAGTTTCATGTTCATGTTTCCAGTATAAACTTGGTACCTATTAACCACTTCATACTTAGTCATACATTAATGTATCAGTTTTCCATGCATTAGATATGCACGAGTTCAGTATGTTTAGCATGTCAGTCATGAGATCAAGTTTCAGTTCTTCATGTGCAGTTCAGGTCTATTGTCTTGTATCCCTTCTCAGTAAATTCTCATTCGAGGATGAATATTCCCAAGGGGAGATATTGTAATACCCTGTATATTTCTAATCCTGTGATTCATACTTGAGTACATAACTTACAATGAATATCCTAGTGATAGTATAGCTTATGATGCATTAAGCATGTCCATATGAGTCACTCAAGGTAATACAAGCTAAGAGTTTTAGAATCCATCAAGTTTTAGTGTTTGATTTTGCAAGGATCATCTTGAACGAGTATAACTTGATGTTAATGTGGTATTTTGTCTTATTTAGACCACCAAATTGTATAGAATCGAATTAGCTTTCCAACGATGCCAATTTTGCCTTAATCCAATACCTGAGCAAAAAGTTATGCCCATTTTTATGAGAGACAGTAAGCATAGGCGATTGGTTAGGCGCTGCCTAACCCAAGCATAGGCAATTGGTTAGGCGCCACCCAACCCAAGCATAGGCGATCACTTGGATGCCGCCTTAGTAAATTTCAGGTGTCAAAAACACTTCGTCTTGAGTTATTTTAAAGGTAATTAAGTCTTTAAATACTCCTTACATGTCCCTAAACTTAACCCTATAAAATATATAGCTTCTAAACATACTGCAAACCTATTTTCATCACAAAGCTCGTCATCCAAGAGCCCTAAAGGAGAAAAACAACTAGGGTTGCATAATTAAGCTTGAATATCCGATTTCAAGAAAATTCCTCTGTCAATCATCAAGAATCTTCCTTCTAAGGTATGGGTAGTATTCATCCATGAATTCCTTTCGTCCATGAAGTTCAAGAATCAATATTTAAAATACAAAAGCTTGGTTGATTGTGGTGATATGATCATACCCATGTTGATGCTTGTTTGTTTTCCTCTTTTTTATTATAAAGTATGATTTCTATATTGTTGGCGTTGATGATCATGTTGTTGATATTGGGTGATTCCAAAGATGGAATCTTTATATGTTTTTGTGAATTCATGATATCATATGAGTTGGAAACATGTAAATTTGGTTGTTCATGATTTATAATTTGGTGATTTCACCTATTCTTAATATGTGCATGTAAGGTGTTTGATAAAATGCCTAAGGAATTAGAAATCATACAATATGGCTAAATTGTGACTAAGTGAAGGATTCATCATATGCCCTTACGTTCTAATGACTTCTATGTTGTTAATGTGCCTTGTAAATGTTGTCAGAATACCCATGAACTATTCTTATAAGGTTATGCTATGTTTACTTGCAAATCCTACTTATGAACAAGGTGTATGATAACCATGCAATCCCCATGAACTTCCATGCTATTAGTATGTGTTGCCAATATGAGTATGCAACGAACATGATATTAAGATTGTGCAAGTACTTCCATGTGATATGAAATCCTTTCCATGCAATACATTGTTGATAACCATGCTTAGTATGAGATCCCTACCTATGGTATTATATATTATTGACTCTACTCTTACGATCAAGTCAGTCATGTGTGTCAGTTTCCTTCCATTGAGTACTGAGGGTACTTGTACCCAAAAACTATAGCTATGTGCCTAGATCCATGTCATGTTTTACGATATCCGAACTCAAGCATGATTTCATAGACATCAGTTAGTCATGTGACTCAGGAAAACCTCATGATCATAGTCAGTTGTCAGATATCAGTAACATTCCGCCAGTCAACGGAATCCAGTAAGATTAAATCATGCACAGTCATTTATTCATGTCTAGTCCCTCCAGATGGGAGTAGAGGTTAGCACCGAGTGAACCCAAGGATGGGAACTCACCCGCCAGTTCAGGGTGTAATTCTTAGTAGCAGTCCTTGTGTTCCAGAACTACGTAGCCAGCGTAGGTTGAGACATCTTAACCCGTCAGATTAGGGTTGACGAGGTGGCTTAACACATTATTTTAGGGTTCCCACCGTTCTCATTGAGTACCCGCCAGATAAGGGTCACTCACTGCTGTCCTTACCAGTGGCACAGTATTGACACCCCTCCAGTCGGGGAAGAGATTGGACCCTAGCTTAGCTATAACGGCATACATGGGGCATGTCGGTTAATCACTACTTCCCATAGTTTTAGTAACAGTCTCAGTAAAAGAACTCAGGGTGTTCTTTAGATTTCAGTATATACAGGACTGTCAGATACAGTCATCCATGTTATCAGTTTCAGTATCAGTCTTAGTGAAAGCACTTAGGGCATTTTTCAGATTTCAGTATATACAGGACTGTCAGATACAGTCGTCCATGTTATTAGTTTCAGTATCAGTCATGACAGTTATCAGTAAACCATGTATTAGCTTACAGGTCATGCTATCACGTATTCACGGTCCCAGTTTCTATATATGTGTGTTTGTACTCCCACGTTCATATCAGTCAGTCAGTGTTGTTCATGCATGAAACCCTTTATGTTCAGCCTACCTTCCTCGTATACTCAGTACTCCAGTTTTACTGACGTATTTGCGCTATGGTGCTTTCTTTTCATGTTTCACCATAGGTTTTGAGACACGAGCTCCAGTCCAATAGTAGTGGCAGCATTCCAGTCGTGGAGAAACAGTGAGTCCTTGTTGATTCGAGGATAATATAATTTGATTCACTTATTTATTTCTTCAGTTCAGTCTTACAGAGTTAGTTGGAGACATGTTCCTTCAACTCTTTATTCAGACAGTTTAGAGGCTTCTAGATTTACTTTTAGATTTAGTTATTTTGTGTATTTTCGCACACACGATTGTATTCAGTTGAACCTTATGACCTTACAGTTCCATATATTCTGCATTATTATATTATGATTTGCAGTATACAGGTATAGATATCATTCATGGGTTAACTTGTGGTCCCTCAAGGTCATGAGCACCGTGTAGCATTCCGGTTCAGCAAATTAGGGTGTTATAGAAAAGCATTGGCATAAGATCCATTATCAAACACTTAATCTATGATCTATAAGACTCAAGCATTATCTAATAACTAACAAAGTAAACACATGCTTATAGATTTCAACCAAGGTCAATCAATGTAGTTGATGATTACAATTTAGTTCCCTCACATACGCATATCCCTTTTTTTATGATTCAATCAAATTGACAAATAATAGATTAATAAGAATCAACCTCTCTCCAAAAGATAATCATGCACATAAATACAATACCATAGTCTTTCCTCTATTTTCCATCTCATCAAAATTAAGCATGGTAATAGAGATTACAAAGGTACATTGTTGGTTTGTAAAGTTGTCATTGGGTGAGGTAGGATAGATTATAGTTTTAGGAACTCTACCTTATTGAAGCAATACATGAGACCTTAACTCAATCCGTCCACAATGGTCACCCACTACATGATATGGACTATTCATAACACTTCTTTTTATTGGACTTGCAACTTCTTTATCTTATCCTTTTCATGTGTAAAAACAACTTATTTATTTATAATCTAACTCTATAGTTTAAACTCTCCTTTTGATCATTTTTAGTTTCTCACATTGTTTATATATTCACACAGGATACTAGGATGAACTAGAGAAAGAATTAAATGGTCCCCTAGAAACTTGAAATCACAATACCTACCAGAAAATTACTCCACCCCAAATGTAGGCTTTTGGTATGAGTTGGATTTAGGACTTACCTACATGATTCAAGGCAATTTTTGTTAAAAAAAAAAAAAAAGGGTATCATGTGTACGGGATATGGATTGGGACATGGGTGTCCAAGAATGAAGAAATAAGGCATCATTTAGGAAAAGTTCTATTACTTAACCTACAATGGGGAAGGCTATATTATCAATTTCAAAGGCTCACTCTCGATTGATAGCCTACGTTTTTTTCTCCAACATTACAACACTTTATGTTTAGTGATAAACCAACAAGGAAAGTTTTAGATGGACCCATGACATAAGATCAAATAAAATTCATACAACTCATGGAAGTTAACTACGTTATTGAGGTAACACTTTTACTTTCCTTATTTCTTATATATAAGATCGGGATTATATCTGCATATATTTTGAAAAGAGAATAATCTTATCCTTTGAGAATAATAAAAAATGGATAGTGTTTAATTGGAAAATAAAAACATGACTAAATTGGTCCTAGTTACTCTTCAAGGCAGAGTGGAAGAAGGAGGGATTCTCAAATGCAAAAAGGATCTAATGAATTATTGGCATACTATATTCATTGAATATATCAATAAAGGTATTCAGGTAGTGAATACGACATGCAAATATTCATAAAAGTGAGAGCCTAACCACTCTAACTCAACCAAACAAACTTTAAAAGAAGGGTTCATTTTTGAAAAAAAGTGGGTTAATCACAATTGATTTTTCAAGTTTAAGTTCAATACATGTGCATAAAAATATTCTATTGCTAGCACACTTTTTCTTGAGCGCCATACCAGAAAGAGCTTTATTTGAATAACACATAACTAAAAAATAAAAAAGATGAAACAAAATTAAAACTAATCATGAAGATGAATATACACATAAATAAAATCCAAAGAAACACACTAACCCATAAATCAAAGACACCTAAAAATTTACAACCCAAATGAAAATAGTATCAGAATGAACAACCAATTAAAATCAAATATCAAAATAGTACAATACCAATAATAAACCCTCCAACTCAAGAAAGAGCAATGTCCCCAATGCATTAGAACTAAGAGAATAAGGTAGAATGAGTGGAAGGGCCACCTATGACATGACAAACATGAAATAGTATGTGGCTTGTAGAAATAGCCTTAGTTTGGGCATCAGTGCCCTGCTTAGCTCTATTAGTGGTGTGGAGTTCTAGATTAGATATGAGTGTTGGATTAGTTAATGGTTTAAATGTCTTATTAGTGGGTTTCCACCCACTACCACATATCTGAATAGCCCCCTATATCGACCTTACCACAGTTTCCTCTACTATAAGCTTCTCAATGTCCTACTAATCATCAAATATACACAATGTCATAGTAGGTTCATCCTCGACACCAATATCTTACTCCACAACATCATCTAATTAGGATGGATCTAGATCATGATCACTTTCCCACTTAACAGTAGTTAGGGATAGTAAGCCTAAAAATGAGAAAGATCTATGAAGTAGAGCTAATCTATATAAGTCTACAAGGTAGCGATGTTAGTGAACATAGTAGTCTAATCTACATCCTTCATACCCATTTGCTTATTTTACAATTTTTTCAGTATAAACTTATAATATCTCTATAAAACTTTACATATCCTCTTGAATAAGGTCCAAGGATGCTTTCTTTGTAGGCTAAATCATCATAGGACCCTTTGTCTCTAACCTAGCAAATCGCACATAATTAGAGTAGGTAAATGACCCATCTAAAATAGAATGGCTTGTGTCTATTAAAAAACTAGACTGACCTATTTCTTTTGATGGCCTTGAATTAATATTACAAGGTCAAGTTGGTTGTATTGAATTAAGACACCTAAATTTGTCTTTTCCATAACATCTTTTGAGGAGTTTTAGGACTTTTCTCATCTTTTAACCTCCCATAATACATCATTTAAGCTATTCTAAGGATGAATATAAATCTTAAAATACTATTAATCCATTTTTATATTCATAACACATGAAATTACTCAGAGAAATAAGTGAACGAAGCGACCACTCTTCTCCCAAAGCATGAAATTAGGATTTTTCATCTTCAAGTTCAAATCCTTCAAATTTTTGTTCAAGAATAAATAGTAATTAGGTGTGGGTATTCATTGAGGATCTCTTTTCATCCTCATGTCTAGATTATATTTTTTTTATTCATAAATTTTATGATTCCCATGAACTAGGGTTTATACTTTATTAGGATTTCAAGTATAAATTTAGTTCATCATGATATATTTTTCATTCATGAGCATTCTTTCATGATTATTTATGATTTCATATGGCTATAATATAGCATTCCCATTATTAGCATGTGAATGCATGATTACATGATATTATTTAAGATTTCAAGCATATGATCAAGCTATGTATGATGTATCAGTTTTTAAGACCATTAAGCATTATTTATCATGATATGATAAATTTCAATCTATATTAGTTTTACATGACATGTTTTCTATGAAATTCATTATTTATAAAGACTAGTTAATTTATGGATTCCCAACATATTGATATTCCGTATTTTTGACTTATGGTTTAAAATTTCACATTCCCTTATGATTATAGAATTTATCATGATAGTCGCATTGTTTAGAGATAGTTTGTTACGAACACTCTATGCTTTGGAATATCATGCATTGTTAGTTGAATACCGAGTTCTTCAATTTTTATGAATTAAAATACTTTAAAATAAATCACTTATACTTCGCTCTTATATCATCTATATTGTTGAGCTACCTAGTATTTTAGTTTATATTTCATTAGGAATACTACTTACCATCGAGTGGACACAGGTATGAAGGCTTAGCCATCAGCTAGGATGAGAACTTTAGTAGATCTTCCTATATCCAAAAATTGTGGTCACTAAAGGTTCTATAAGGTCTCTTGTCAGACTAGGATTGACACCTTAGTTCTTTTTGGACATCAGTTTAGTGGTACCATATCAAAATAGTCTTATACCCAGGAAAGGTATATTGGGACCTATTTAATAGAAATTATACATCAAACTACATATTTATCTCACATGATTAAATGTTGGTTAATCGTATCTAACATAATTTAAATTTAGTTATTGCATGACTTTGTAATCAATTTATTGAATAGAGTATTCATCAGTTCTGTACTTATTTTGTTGGTATTGCATTAGTTCATTAGTACGTGATGTAAATTTTAGTTTTACTTTCTTTTATACTATGAATTTTATCACTGAATATTAGTAAATATGTACTTTATATAGGATCATTTTACTACCATTTAGCTCCTTTCATTTAGTTTTCACTCAAAATAGTTTTACAACATATTCAATATTTGCTTTAGAACAAATATCACAATTATGCATCAAAGCTTTCCAGTTTATAGAAATTTTTTTGCTCATGATTCAAAGATTTCATTATGCTTCAACCTTATACATAAAAATATGTTTTAAATGTATATTTCAGTAAATGGTGTATGCCCTCAGTTTTAAACCTATTTTAATTATTTTTATTACTAGTACACTATCTCACATAATTAGTACATTCAAAAGTACATCATAACATATGGGTGAGCCTTCATCCATGTGTCCACTCAGTGCTATGTACTACTACTAATGGAATATAAACTAAAATATTAGATAGCTCAACAATACAGATAATATAAGAGCAAAGTATAAGTGATTTACAAGAAAAGAATTTTATATTATGAAAACCGAAGGACTCAGTGTTTAATTGACATTGCATGATACTCTAGATCATTGAGTGTTTTTATCTTACCATATTTGAAGAATGTGACTACCATGATAAATTCTATAATCTAAAGAGAGTGTGAAATTTTATACCATAAGTCAAAAATACTGAATATCAATATGATGGGAATCCATAAAATAACAAGTCTTTATAAATAATGAATTTCATGAAAAACATACCATGTCAAACTAATATAGATTGAAATCCATCAAATCCCAATGGGTAATACTTAATAGTCTTAAAAACTGATACTTCATATGTAGCTTGATCATGTGCTTAAAATCCTAAGTAGTATCGTGTAAATCATGCATGGAAATGATAATAATGTGAATGTTATATTATAGCCATAAAAAATCATAAATAATTATGAAAACATGCTCATTAATAAAAAATATATCATGGAGAACTAAATTTAATCTTTGAATCCTAATAGGGTATAAATCCTAGTTAATGAGAATCATAGAATTCAAGAAAAAAATATAATTAGGGAATGATGATAAAAGGAGATCCTCATTGAGTATCCTCATAACTTATCACAATTTATTCTTGAACTAAAGTTCGGAGAATTTGAACTTGATGATGATAAACCCTAATTTTATGCTTTAGGAGAAGAGTGGTTGTTTGTTTCATATGTTTCTTTGAGTAATTTTATATGTTATGAATATAATATGGGATTAATACTAATTTAAGATTTATATTCAGCCTTAGTATAGCTCAAATGATGTAGTTTAGGAGACTAAAAGATGGAAAAAGACTGAAATACCCCTCTAAAAAGGCATCCAAATAATTTCTTATGTAGAATATTTCGATAGTCAATTTCAAATGAGTATAACTTTTAGAATATAAAGAATTCCAGACTTCAAGACATACCAAATGAAAGGTCTTTGTCTCTTCTTTCCAACTCATCTAATTTTTCCTTAATCTGGTATTGGATTTAGAAGTTATGACCATTTTATAAAAGAACTACCAATCTTTAAGATTGGACGACCCATACCACGAACAGGATCCCATGATGGTGGTTACATTCCAAGAGCATGGGATATAATTATCTAATCAACTTTGGAGACCTAAAAAAGTCCTGTAGAGCCCATTAATTCAACACCAACATCATGGTTAGGTCCCTCGATTGTTGGAGGGTCAATCTAAGGTCAAAACTCAGTTTTTCCACAATGTTTTTAGAGGAGTATTTCAGTTTTTTCAATCTTTTAACCTCCAAAACTACATCATTAAAGCTATACTATTGCTAAATATAAATCTTAAACTACTATTAATCCCTCATTCTCTTCATAACAAATTAACTTACTCAGAGAAACATGCAAAATAAGCGACCACTTTTTTCCCAAAGCATGAAATTAGAGTTTTTATTCTTCAACTTAAATTCCTCAAAACATTAGTTCAAGAATAAATATTAATCAAGTTGAGGGTATTCAATGAGGATTTCTTTTCATCCTCATGCCCAAATTATGATTTTTTATTCATGAATTCCATGGTTTCCATTAACTAGGGTTTATACCGTATTAGTATTCCAAGCTTAAATTTAGTTCTCCATGATATATTTTTCATTCATGAGCATGTTTTTTATGATTATTTATGATTTCTTATTTCTATATAGCATTTACCTTATTCTCATGTCCATGCATGATTTATATGATATTACTTATGATTTCAAGCATATGATTAATCTATGTATGATGTATTAGTTTTCAAGACTATTAAGCATTATTTATCTTGATTTGATGGATTTCAATCTATATTAGTTTGACATGACATGTTTCCAATGAAATTCAAACTTGTTATTTTATGGATTCCCAACATATTGATATTCAGTAATTTTGACTTGTGGTATAAAATTTCACATTCCTTTAAGATTATACAACTTATCATGATAGTTACATTCTTCAAAAATAGGGATTTATGAACACTTGATGAGTTAGAATATCATGCATCACTAGTTGAATACTGAGTCCTTAAGTTTTTATGATTTAAAATACTTTTAAATAAATCACTTATACTTCACTCTCATATTATCTGTTTATATTCTATTAGGAGTAGTACGTAGCACCGAGCAGACATAGGGATGAAGGCTTACCTATTAGTTAGGATGAGACCTTTAATAGAATTTTCTAAGTCCTAGAACTATGGTTCCACTGTAGGTTCTATAACGTCACGTCTAAGATCAGGATCAACACCTTAGTCTTTTCTTGACATCTATTTAGTGGTACCACATTAAATTAGCTTTTATACCCTGGCAAGGTGTAATAAGCCCTCTTTAATAAGAATTTTAAATCAAACTCTCTATTTAGAGAACATGGTTATATGTTGATTAGTAGTATCGAGCACAATTTTGACTCATTTGTTTCATGAACTTATAATCAGTTTACTTAATACATTATTGACCAATCATATGTTTATTTGCTTCATCATTACATTAGTTAATTAGTACATAACCATCATTTTAGTTTTACTTGTTTTTATACTATGAATTTTATCATAAAATATTTTTATATATGTCTTTTATATATGGTCATTATAATATAGTTCAACTCCATGCATTTAGTTTGTACTCAAAATAGTTTTACATCATATTAAGTATTTGCTTTAGAAAATATAAAAGTTATGCTTCCAAAGTAACTTAGTTTTAAATTATATTTTAATTATTTCATGACTAGTACATATCTGACATACTTTATTGACTTGGTTTTTATTGATTTGTGTGAACTATTTATTTCATTGTGATTTAGCCATTTTATTCCTCTCTATGGTTTCTCTACTGTATTTTGGGGTGTGGAGATGATTGGCATGGTTCTCGATGTATTTCGATATAATTTATGCGATATTGTGGTTTTTAGTGGCTTAAGAAGCCTTATAGTTGACTTTGGTCAACATTTATTAATCTATGTATCAGATAGAAAAATGGCTATGCCAACATATCCAAAATATCAATTTTAAGGTGGAAACATTATTGGTGCAATTTTATGGCTTTTATATCTCAATTCGACCCTCGGTTCAAAAAGTTTTGAAATTTAGTTTTGGGGGTCACTTTGTGAAAATGATGTCTTTTCAAAAATTAGATATTGTTCTTCAGTCTAAAGCTTTAAATTTGATAGGGTAGCATAGTTCATTTGCGTTATCAGGATTTCAGATAAATTCCTAGGGGCACACAAAGATTTGAAATTCTCCAGGTATCCAACTGGTGCACCTAAGTTGGTGCAGCTGCTAACACACCACTTTGGCCTCTTTAGCATCTAGCACAAAGCTCCATGATGTTTCTTTAGTAGCCAGCAGCCCTGGGGGCAAGGGCATTTGAATTAGCCTTTTCCCCTAAAGCGGAGAGGCCCTCATATAAATATTGCTAAAATAGTAATAAACCGCTAAAGCGATGATCACTAAAGTGGCCAATTGACTGCTTTAGTGGCACCTATGGCCCTAAGTATAAATATTTTCTTGTCATTATTTTCACTATTTTTAGGACTTGGAGCATAGGGTTTCATGATTTTGAGCAACTCCTTCTATTTCTATGCTTGGGTAAGCTCTAAAACACCTATTTCAATTAATTTTCTCAAATTTTTTTATTTAATTCTTGTTTAAACATGAATTTAAAAGTGGGAACTGAGAGTTTTGGATCAAAGTGCCTAA
This sequence comes from Capsicum annuum, assembly GCF_002878395.1. NCBI lineage: Eukaryota > Viridiplantae > Streptophyta > Magnoliopsida > Solanales > Solanaceae > Capsicum > Capsicum annuum. The sequence goes on along the minus strand of NC_061115.1, from coordinate 84,697,997 downwards.
AAATTGTACTTCTCTGATTTAAACCTAGATTTCAATCCACGTTTACTTGAGTGAGTTTCTAATCTCATAATTATTATTCTTCTCTAAATTTCATCTTCAAAACAACTCTAATTCTTGATTTTAAAATGAATTTTAGGGGTATTGTCGATAAATCTATAACATTGTTTTTTATCAATTTGGACCTTATTTTTAACTCATTTTCACTTGGGTTTTCAGCTGTAAACTCTTATGAGTATGGGGAACATATTTCAAATATAAAATTATAATTTTACCCTTTTATTTTTAAAACCCATTTTAGGTGGCTATTTTGACCCCAATACTAAATTAGGCAATATGGGTACCATTTACCTTTTAAATGCATATATTTTATATTTCTGTCTTAAATAATTCTGAGTCCAATCATGGGAGTAAAGATTTGGATTGAAGGCATTCAGACAAGTTTTTGACATTCGAGGTAGGTTATGACTTAACTTTTTTAAACTAGGTTGGGTAGTTAATATTGGTACAAAATCATGTTAAGGGTATGAGAACTACTCATGAAAATGGCTATGTTATTATGATGTGTCAGTGTTGGGACTATCTATTGATGTTAGTTGGTGGTTTTGGAATATTAATTGGTATGTGTGATCGTGTGGGGTCCTATATGATATTATTGGCATTGTGTAAGTGAAAATTAGTTATATTCTTGTTTGATGAAAAATCCTAATACGGTATCAATGTTGGCATTTTAATGCATTCTTTCTATTGATATATGGATTGTGTTGGATTCATGTATGGTTGGATTAATGAGTGGATTTTTTCTCACTTGGTTGGTATATTTGTTAAATATGGAAATTTCTTATTTTGGTTGGTTCTGAGCATTACATGCTTATATCATATTCATTCATAAAATATTGGTACCATTGGGAAAATATAGGAAATAGTGGAAACACTGGCTTTTCTTATAGAAAATATGACATCTCTAAAATGCACTATCGATGGATGTGCCAAAGAGGAGTTATGGATATTGGTATTGAATATTGGTTGTATACAGGTTAACAAGGTATTGAATATTTGTTGTAATGGGTTAACAAACCCCTCATGGGTCCTACGTCATGAATATTTAGCTTTGTAGTGGTATACAAAGGTTGTGCAACAACCTCGGACATTATTATTATTATTATTATTATTATTGTTGTTGTTGTTGTTGTTATTATCAGCATCATTATCATCATTATCTCTATTGCATTTGTATTTGTATTTTTCTTCATATTTTATGATGTATTATCTTTCTTTATGTGTACTTTTTTGTATTCTTATGTGTGATATCTGTGTACTTGTTTTTCTCTCTCGTATTGCTATAGTTTATGTAAATATTATTGATCAATTAGTAAAGATGGTGTGGGCTACCATTTGGGATATTTCTGGTTGCAGGTTATGTGCCCTTAGTATGTATTTAGTATGCTTTTGTTTTTACTTTGCTAAGTTGGCTTATGATACCTACTAAGTATAAGTAGATTGTACTTACCCCTACTGTGCTCTTTTGATGCAAATCTAGATTCAAGTACGCCTCACGATGGTTGATTAGGGCGGTACTAGGAGATGTTAAAGGTAGCAGTTGATTGCATGCATATAGAGTGGACTACTACCTTTCTTTATCTAGACTATCTATTTGTTTGTATTCAGAGATAGAGTTGTTCCCTTTTTGATACCTTATGTATTTTGATATCTAGTTATACTAGTTATGTTCTTACACCGTGATACTAGGTTTTGGGATTTGGTTTGGTATCATTAACTATGTATTTTTTCTTTCACTATATATGTGTGTGGTTCAACTTTATTTGAGGAGTCTTTTCTTAGGTATTGGTGCTATTTCCCTTTTTGTATTAGTTTAGATGATAGGATTATTTTTCAAGGCTTTTCATGACAAGTTCCATCATGACCCTTGGGTTTTGGGTCATGAAAATTTAGTATTAGAGCTAGGTTTATTTGTCACAATAGTGTAAGAAGAAGATATCTAATAGAGTCTCACGGATTGGTACGTAGGCATTCATATCTATCTTTTAGCAACTATAGGATGTCTTTAGAAAGTTCCTCATATTTTGTATATTATCATGTGGATTTCCTTTATACCATGTGTTCTAAGTCTTACATCACTCTTTTTTTGCACAGATAATGATAACTAGATCTCATAAGGTTAGAGATACGGAGGCTTCATCTGTGGAGAAAACCTAGTATAGAGGGCAAGTTAAAGTCATGGACAGACTTAATATAGTGGACAAACAAAGGATATGCCCAATCTAGAAGAAGTCCTAGGGGACTCTTCCCTAAGTCTTTTTTTTAGCATGTTAAGGATCCTATATTGGTCCTACCAAATTCTTTTACCCTAGTCTTGAATGGGTTATTGGTTCGCTTGTTGACCTGTTTGGAGGGTGTTTCTTTTGGTGCTCTAGGTGTTCCTCCAATTTTGTGTAAAGACTCTTCAGTAGTACCTACTTCTGTTTTTGGTAACCTACATATCATAAGTGTTTTTCTTCCATCAACATTGGCATCAGAGTATGGTATTTAGAGGTTGAGAGTTTATCCTTCATCATTGCTGCTACCTCAGGTTGGATCTTAGCCTACCAGATTCACCATGCCTCCTTTTATTGTGAGTACATTTATGTCTTTTGAGGATAAAAAAAGGTTTGAGAGGTTCACTCATTTTGGTTCCCCTAGGTTTCAGCGGTGTTATAGGGAAGGGTACCTATGAGTTCTTAATTGACCGTCGTGAGAAGTTTCATCACTTGGGTTTGCTTGAGTCACCTGGTGTTGCGTGTACTACTTATTTGTTGTGGGATGATGCTAGAGATTGGTGGATGTCACTTCTTAGTTGAAGACCACTTTATCTCTTAATATAACTTGGGATGAGTTTGTTGAGGCCTTTTTAGAGTGGTTTGTCCCTTATAGTCTGAGGCATTATTTTATAGATGAGTTTGATCTCCTGGAGAAGGGCTCTATGACTATTAAAGAGTATGAGGCAGTCTTTCATGCCTTTTCTAAAGATTTATATACCTGCATTCCCACCAAATCTGAGAAGATTTACACGTTTATAAAGGGGTTGGATGTTTCTTTTCAGCTTGCTACAATTCAGATGGTGGTGTATGTAGCTTCATTTCTAAGTATAGTGGATCATGCTAAGATGATTGAGTGTATTCTTCAAGCATATCATGAAGTATCCTCAAAGGTATGCTGTATAGGAGAGTTTAGAGGTCATACTTCTTGAGGTTTGAATTCTAGAGGTTTTCATGGATATCATGGTAAACCTATGTAGGTAACCTTACATAGTTTAGGTAGCAGATCATCTAGTTCAGTAGTCTTGGGTGGCTGTTCTGGTCTAATCATACCTCCTCCTATTGAGTTGGACCTTAGTGGTTGCTATGTGTGTGTTGAGACTAGCCATCAAGCTTAGGACTGTCCCCATTATTTGTTAAGGGCTACTCCTATTTTAGTTGTGAGATCTAGGGGTTCTACCAGGAGTCTATGAGGAAGAGGTAGTAAAGCCTGTGATATTGGTCACAGGGCTATTTATCCAGTTGGTATTCATGGATAGTGCTATGTTATACCCCCCCGACCAAAGGTAGAAGCTTCTAATGCTATTATATCATCCCTATTTATTTTAGATCTGCATCTATTTTATTTGATTATGGATTGACTTTCTTTTATGTGTCTGAATATTTTCTTTGAGCTTTGTTTATGATAGTGAGCCTCTTATAATGCCTTTTTGTGTATCTATCCTTGTAAAAGATTCTTTAGTAGTGGATCAGGCTTATCGATCCTATGTTGTGACTTTTTTTGGGTGTGAGACTTTTGTAGATTTTCTTATCTTATATATGGTTGACATTGATGTCAGTCTGGGTATGGATTTGTTGGATCCTTAACATGTTGTCCTAGATTGTTATGTAAAGACTGAGACCTTAGCTTTGCAGGGTGTGCAAAAGATATTGGAAGGGTGCACTTCATTTAAGTCCCAAATGAGTTAAATATTATATTCAGGCTCATCACATGGTTGAGAGAGGATGTTTGTCTTATTTTACTAATATTCATGTAAATGGTGTTGCTTCACCTCCTTCTTTTGATTCTGTTTGGGCTGTGCATGAGTTCATGGATATATTCCTTATGGATTTGCAACATATTCCTTTAGATCATGATGTTGACTTTTCCATTGATGTTGAGTCAGACACCAAGCCTATTTTTGTTTCTCCTTATAGGATGGCCCCAACCGAGTCAAAAGAATTGAAGGATCAGTCATAGGAGTTGTTGGAAAAAAGATTTATCTGACCTAGTATATCACCTTGGGGTGTCCCTGTCTTGTTTATGAAAAAGTAGGATGGGTCTATGCATATATGTATTGATTATCGAAAGTTGAACAAGGTGACAGTTAAGAATAAGTATCCTCTTCCTCGTATTGATGATTTGTTCAATAATCTTTAGGGTGCTTTAATGTTTTCCAAGATTGATTTGAGATATGGATATCACTAGTTGAGTATAAGAACTTTGGATATTCCAAAGACAACTTCTTAGACTTGATACAATCATTAATAGTTTTTAGTCATGTCTTTTATGGTTACTAATGCCCCACCTGCATTCATAGAGTTGATGAATTGGGTATTTTGGCTGTATCTTAACTATTTTGTTATTGTATATACAGATAAATCTCGGTTTATTCAATGAGTGAGGCTAATAATGAGGATCATTTGCGGATTATGATCAAGATATTAAGGGATGAGAAGTTGTATGCTAAGTTATCTAAGTTTGAGTTTTGGTTGCGGTTTGGCTAATTCTTTGGTCACATGAAAACTAAGGAGGGTATTATGGTTTATCCAACCATGATTTAGTAGTTCATGATTGGTCCAAGCCTACTTCTCCTACCGAGATTTGGAGTTTTGTCAGTTTGGCAGGTTACTATTAGCATTTTTGTAGGGTTTTCTTCTATCGCAGCTTTACAGACTAAGTTGACTAAGAAGAAGGTCTTCTTTTGGTAGTTTGATGCTTTCAAGGTAAGTTTTCAAAAGCTCAAGGATTTGTTGACATCAACCTCTATCTTGATTCCTTGGCGTTAGTTTTACTGTCTTTTTTAATGTTGCTAGTATTGAATTAATGCAATGTTGATATGGGAGGGAAAGGTGATTTCTTATGCCACGCATTAGCTGAAGCACCATGAGAGGAGTTATCCTACCCAAGATTTGGATTTGTGCATAGTTGTTTTTACTTTGAAATCGTGGAGGCACTACTTGTAAGGAGTTTGTTGTGATATTTTCTCGAATCATCATAGCCTTCAGTACTTCTTCACCCAAGGAGATCTTATTATGAGGCAGTGTCATTGGGTTGAGTTACTTAAGGATTAAGATTTGAGTATTCTGTATCATCTGGGAAAGTCTAATGTAGTTACAGATGTCTTGGGTAGTCGACTAGCATGGGTGGCTTGGTGCATATTTTAACTAAGGAGAGGCTTTGGCCTTATAGGTTCAGTGTTAAGCTAACCCAATAGTAGTAATTGATGTTTTAATACCTGGGTGTGTTTTGGAATTCTTGAAGAGTAGGTCTTCATTGATGGATTAGATTTGAGCTCATTATTTTGATGATGTTGGATTAAGATTGATTCTTGATAAGGCGTTTGAAGTGCCATGATTTTGTAGCAGTTTTGATGCTTAAAACTTTAAAATATGCAAGTACATAGGTTTTTTTAGTAGATATGATGTGTTTCTATGTTGTATTTTGCAGGAAACATGGTTTTGGAGCTTAAACTGACAAAACTGAATCAAAACTGTAGAATGGGCCACTTATGATGCCACCTACATGGCGTAGGTTGTAGAAAGTCTAAGTTTAGAGAATCTGGAAGATAAATTTTTTCTTTCACTTACTATGGGTCACTTACCAGAGGTAATTGCCACCTACGATGGCCACTTACCTTAGGTAAGATGAAAATACTAAAGGCTCAAAGAAGCTACAGATTGGAAATTTTAAGCTACATATGATAGGTCATTTAACTGAGGTAAGTGACACCTACGATGATCACTTAACTGAGATAAGTGATAGCCAACCCAAAGTTTCCTGATTCATTTTGGTTTAGATTATTAGGGTTTTTATGTAAACTATAAAATACTCCATTGAGGATTTTTAGTTTATTGAAGCATTTCTATGCTCATACTATTCACAAACATTTTTTAATTCCAAGAATGACTTTTTATCTTGGGAATCTTGTGTTCTTGGTTTTTTTGTTGATTAATTGATTTGAGACTTTGAGTTATCTTTTTCTATTATTGTGAGATTATTCATGTGCTTTCCTTATTCAATTCCACGGATTGTTTCACAACTATGAGCAACTAATTCCTATAACTAGGGTTGTGGGAACCCTAGAAGAATAACGAAGTAGGGGAAGTGTGAGGTTTATCTAGATAAGTGCTTATACTTGCTTTTTGATCTTATTTAGTTTAATTGTTCTCTCAGCAGTTTTCAAAAATAAAAACCTACTTAAATTCGAGATCATTTTCATAAGTGAGATTGAGATTGGGAAAAGAAGATTACAACAGTGATTAGAGGCTGTCAACCCTCGTCTAGTAACTTGAGACCCACAATATGATAGTTAAACTGGGATCAAAGACAAGGGTTAGTAAGGTAACACTTTAAGACACAAATAGTAAAGGGTGAGATTCACCAAAGGCATTCACAAGACGATAAGTTATACCTTGCTTGTTTGATTCTGTATGTGTGGCAGTGAGATAGTCATGTTGGGCACAGTAAACCTACAAAGTTAGGAAGCCAAGGGGAACACAATCCTAGTGTACATCTCAGATTATTTACAACCAAAAGCATGAAAAACTTGTTACATTTTACTGTTTGATACAAAATCCCCCAATTTGCTTTACCACACTTCTAGCTACTTTAATAAGCTCAAGAGACGAAATCAACCTATTACCTATGGTATTGACCCCTACCTATTTGGGTTACTATATTTTAACAGCAACTGAATTGTATCTTCTTAGTGGGTATAGTTTTGGCGACATCAAATTTTTGTACCATTACTGAGGAATACAGTTATAGATTTATTGATTGAAGTTGTTGAAGTTTTTGTCTTTCATTTTCCTTTTCTTCTTGGGGTGTACGCTGATGTATGCTTAACAGTAGAAGTCAAGGAAATCCATTTATCCAATTTGATCTAGATCCATATAGAATCCTACAACAGATATGTAGGATGGCACAATACGATGGAGATGCACATCATGAGCTACCTTATGATGATCCATAAGATTTACCTCTACCACTTCCTCAGAAGATAGTAGATCAACCCATTGAGAGATTACTAGAAGAAAAGAATGTGAGAAGAGATAATGAAGTTGCCCGTCATCCAGCTCGAGAGGCAAGATAGAGAAAGACAGGAACAATAATATCGAGCAAAACTCAATAAAAATTGAGATAGAGGTCAAAGAGGTAGAGCTCAAGTATTCCCATCTTATCAGTACTTACCAGCATATGATAATACAGAGGTAGACATGTGGTATATGTAGACGATCGAAGCAGGAACTATCATTCCTCCTATATTTCCCCTGGATGTGAACTTCAACATTGCTAGTGCAATAATCCAGTTGTTAAATTTGAAAGATGTCTTTTCTAAATTATCGACTAATGATGCAAACATGCAACTTAGTAATTTTATTGGAATTTGCAATTTATACTCTATAACGAGGGTAGACCAGGAAACTCTCAGACTCAGGTTGTTCCTATTATCTCTAACTGGTGAAGCTCTATTATGGTTAGTGTAACTACCTCGTGGGTCTATTAATACTTGGAATTAGTTAAGGAAGCAGTTCTTAGATCATCTCTTCCTCTATCAATAATGCTATAATTGAAGGACATGATCTATAATTTTAGGCAGTTGCATTCTGAATAAACGTATGAGGCATAGTTTCAGTTTAAGAAAATGTTGATGATGGTTCCCAATCATAGAATTATGAGAAGTAATTTACTTGAAATATTCTATCAAGCCTTGAATACCAATTTCAAATATATGATAGATACTATTACACATGGATCATTTAGGAATCTGTGTTAGAAGGCAGTGTTAGATATATCATATTAGATCTCTCTTAGCAATCGAGGGTGGTAAAATCAAGAGGTAGAGAGAGATGATGTCACTTCTACTATTAGGGCTTTCAGCTACCATAGAGTTGGTGATAATTCAGTGGCTTAAGAGGTTCTAAAGCTGAGGATGAGATTAGGTTACTAGCAAAGCATTTTGCAACTATGAATTTTGTGAAAGTAATATAGTGGGAACACAGGGTAAGGTTTCTAGGTCATTTAATTTTGATGTGAATAAAGATAGAAAATATCTTGATCGCGAGTTGGCGTGTTTTTGATCCAAGGGTCAATCATATTCTCAAGACAATTGGAATTTAAGACAAGTGAATTAAGGATAAATCTACTACAGGGATAGATACAGGGATTTAAGCAGAGAGAGAAAGATGGTGATGGGATACATAAAAATAATTCCAAGTAAAAGAGTGGTACATATGTTCCAATAGGGAACCATGACCCGAAATTAAGGAAAAAGGTTATTTTGACCAAAATAATAAAGATTAACAAAAGTCAAGAGAGTTCCTTAATGAGATTAAGGCAGATATTTCAAGTTTGAGCCAAAAAGTTTAATTGCATGCTACTGTGATTAAACAGTTGGTGCAGTAATTTGGACAGATGTCATCTACCTTGAATCTGTGTCAATCGAGAACCCTCCCAAGTAATATGATGTATAATCCTAAGAAAGATAATCACTCTTTGGCTATTACCACTCGTAGTGGTAAGGCCACCATTGATCCTTTCATGCATATAGTTGATAAAGTTGGCCACCATTGATCCTTTCATGCATATAGTTGATAAAGCTAAGGATATTATTTTTGATGTAGATGAGGCACCTGAAGTGAAATCATAGAATCTAGTGACTAGAGCTAAGTCAACACAAAAATTGATAGGTGTTGACAAAGGTAAGGGAAAGTTAAATTTTTGAGTAGTAAAGACCATTCAATGACCTCCCCCATATTTTCCTTAGAGGTTGAAGTAGAATAAAGAAGAAGGAAAGTATAAAAAGTTCAATTCTATGCTAAAGGAGTTGAGTTTGAATATCTATCTTCTTAAAGATCTTGAACAAATAGCTAGATACATGATATTTATGAAGGATTTTGTTAAAAAGAGGAAACCCATTAGTTGTGAGAATGTTGGTGGGTTGCATTATTATAGTGCGATTACAGTGCAATCTTTGATGCAAAAGAAAGGTGATCCAAGATCATTAATGATTCCATACACTATTGGGACATATAGATTTGTCAGTGCTCTTTATGACTTGGGTTCTAGTATTAACTTGATGCCACTGGAAGTGTTAAAATAGTTGGGATTGAGATCTCCCAAATGAATGATAATGCAGTTATTATAGGCATATCATTTTATGTTATGGTCAAGGTGGACAACTTCATCATTCTGGCTAACTTTATTGACTTTGATTGTGAAGTTGATTTAGTGAAGCCCATAATTTTGGGGTGACCATTTTTGGCCGTAGGTATAGCATTTGTCAATATGGAGAAAAGGGAACTTAAGTTTAGGCTGAATGATAAGGAGGTCACATCCTATGTTTATAGAATCATGAAGCAGCCGACTGACATAAGGGTAGTCTCAGTAATTAATTATGTTTATAACCCTGTAAGCCATTTCTTTGGCTACCTTGATGAGGTATAAGTAATTAAGGTACCGGCATTGCGTCGAGATATTAAATTAGGTGCTGCTTGGGAGAAAATACAAGGTATTATGTTATTTGTGCATTTGTGTTAGTTTTTGTTAGTTTGATTGATGTTGGATCTATGCACCTAAGGTGACATAGGTATGTTCCTACCTCTCTTATTTTGTAGTGGCCTAATGCATTAGGGATAATGCATGACTATTTGATAGGGGTGGGGCTACTTATAGGTCTAGATGTCCTCTTGGGGTTTTGGTTGCCGTGTCTTTTTTACCCAGATTTTGTTTTTAGTAAAGACATCATGTTTAGGACTTATTGTATCTTGTTTCATGATGTTTTGTGTTGTTTTCATTTAACTAGGTAAAAAATGAGTACCTAAGGCAGTTGATGTATTTTGTGTTTATGATTAACTGATTTTGAGAAAAATAAAACCCCTCTAAAAATTTATTTATGAACTATGTGATGTGTATATATATGTGACCATTGTGAATCTCGTTATGGCATTAGTATAAGGGGCATAATAATCATACAAACATTTGCATTAATGTAATAGGGTGTAGTTTGTGCTGCAACCTTTTGCCATATGTGTGTGAGATTCTTACTTAGTTTCCTTTGTGTGTTGAATTTAAAACTAGCTTCAATAGTCTTCCCTAGGTTGTAGGATACTTAGTTAGGAAATGATCATAGTCTGTTCTTGAAATTAGTCCTCTTATAGCTGAAATAAAATTCCAAATGTGAATAAGTATCCTTTTATCCATATTTTGAGCATATGTAGACCATTTTCCTTGTTTTCACCTTTTACTTTCTTATTTTAATAACAATGATCCCATTTTGTACTTGGTTCTCCTTTGACATTGTGCATCTCAACTCAGGAAAATTGCCTAAGTTGAGGGTGACTATATAGGGGTACATGATTAGAATTGGGTATGAAGAAGGGAGTAAATATGAGAAAAAATAGATCTAGGTATGGTAGATAAAGAATATCAAAAAGAAAAATAAAATAAAAATGAAAAACAAAGGATATAAGAAACCGCATCCAACCTGAATAATCAATACAAAAAAAGGAGAGAAATAAGGGCGAAATAAAATAAAAAGTTGGTTGAAAAATGGACCCCAAAACATAAGTATAGTTCAAAGGAGGCTTAGTCACTCAATACCTAAATGTACCATGCCATCCCCTAAGCCTACAATAAGTCGAGTAATGTCCTATAGTGATCCTAAATCGACTGTTCAAAAACTAAGGTAAAGAAAATAAGGGCAAGCCTATGGTATTCTATCTTAAACCTATATTAACATGCATGATTTATCAGAGTGAGTTGGACTTTTTTATTGTCAGGGTACATGGGTTGTGTTGCTAGATGCTTATTTATTTAGGTAGTGTAATTTGTACACATGCATAATTGTTTGTTGCTAAGATAATGTCATAGCTTGAATCCCTTATGTCACATTTTTGGGCGACATTAATTCAAATAGTTGGTTTTTAAAAGTTAAAATTGGAAGGGTGAAGTTTTTTAGCTGAATTTGAGATTGACTGCCACAGGTATCTTAGGTTTCTCTTAGTTATGAAACATTGTTGTGCTTTGTTGTGTTTTTGTTACATGAGGACATATAAATATTCTAAGTTGAGGGTGTTGATGTGCCATGATTTCATGGAACTTTCAATGCATAAAATCATAAAATATTAAAGTGCTTAAGTTTCTTTGATAGATATAATGTGTTTTTGTGTAGTGTTTTGTAGAAAACTAGGTTTTGGATCTTAAAATTAAGTAAAGGAGTCAAAATTGCAGAATGGGCCACTTATGATGGAACCTATATGGCGTAGGTTAGGTGGTGTAGGTTGTAGAAAGTCCAAGTTCAGATAATCTAAAAGATAAAATTTTTGTCACTTACCATGGGTCACTTACCAGAGGTCAATTCCACCTACGAAGGCCACTTACCTGAGGTGAGTGAAAGAAACTGAAGGCTTAGAGAAGCTGCCGATTAGAAGTTTTCTTCTACCTATGATGGGTCAGTTATTTGACATAAGTGCCACCTACTATGGTCACTTACCTATGGTAAGTGACAGCCCACCCAAAGTTTATCGGTTCAATTTGGTTTAGATTTGTAGGGTGTTTATCTATCTATAAATACTCCTTTAACAGCTTTTATTTTTTGTGTCATTTTTACGCACACATACTATTCATAAATATTTTTTAATTCAAAGATTAACTTTTGATCTTGGGATTCTTGTGTTCTAGGTTTTTTGTTGATTAATTGATTTTAGACTACGTGTTTTTTTTCATCTAATATTTTTAGATTATTCATATGTGTTGCCTATTGAATTTCATGGATTGTTTTGCAACTATGGGTGTCTAATTCGCTTATCTAGGGTTATGGGAACCCTTGTAAAATAACAAAGCAGGGAAAGTGTGAGGTTTTTCTATATCACTATTTACACTTGTATTGTCATTTTCTTCAATTTAATTATTTTCTTAGTGGTGTGTAACAGCAAAAACTCATCTGTATTTGAGATCGCCTTTACATGAGAGATTGAGATTGGGAAAAAACTATTACAATAGATAATTGAGGCTATCAACCCTCTTCTAATAACTTAAGACCTACAAGGTGATAGTTAAAATGCGATCAAAGACATGGGTTAGTAAGAAGACACCCTAAGACACACAAGGTAAAGGGTGATATTCACCAAAGGCGTTAACAAGATGGTTGGTGATACCTAGCTTGTTAGATTCTGCATGTGTGGGAGTAAGATAGTTGAGTTGAGCATGATAAACCTACAGAGTTAGAAATCCAAGGGAACATAGTCCTAGTGTTCCTCTCAGATCATTTACAACCAAAAGTATTCACAACTTTTTACTTGTTAATGTTTGATACAAAATCCTCCATTTTCATTCATGCACTTTCAGCTACTTCAAGAAATTTGAGATATAAATTCAACCTATTCCCTATGGGATAGGCCCCAATCTAGTTGCGTTACTATAATTTAGAAATGACCGCATTTTATCTTTTAGAGTGTATAGTTTGGGTGACATCAGTGTTGAGTGGTAAGGATAAGGAAGCCTCTTTTTATTCTAATGGTATTTAGATGATTAGAGGCTAAATTTATGTACCGAGAGTGGACTATTGGGTTAGATTGATTTTGGAGGAGGCTCATTATTGCAGGTATTCTATCCATCTAAGAGTGACTAACATGTGGCATAATTTGAGAAAACATTACTAGTAGGGTGATATGAGGAAGGACATAGAAGATTTTTTAGCTTGTTGCCTATGTTTCCAATAGGTGAAGGCCGAGCATTAGTGACCATGATGTTTTCTTCAGAGTTTACCCATTCCTGAGTAGAAATGGGAATGGATCACTATAGATTTCATGACTGGGTTGCCTTGTACTTCTCATGATTCTGATAGAGTTTGTGTCATCATGGATCGATTGACCAAATCCACTCACTTTATTTTGGTTTAGGTTACTTTCAGTGCTGAGAGGTTGGCCCGTATCTATATAAATAGGATTTTGTTCATTATTATTTTCCATTATCTATTATATTAGATTGAAGTCCATTGTTCACATGTCACTCTTGGGAAATCTTTTGGTACAAGTTGGGTTCTTGGGTTGATCTTAGTACAACATTTCACCCCCAGATCAACGGGTAGTCAGAGTAGACTATTCAGGTTTTAGAGGATATGATCTGCTCTTGTGTGATGGACTTTGGTGGTCAGTAGGAGCAATATCTTGCTTTGGTGGAGTTTGTATAAAATAACAACTACCATTCCATTATTGAAGTGACTCTTTTTGAAACCTTATAATATAGGTATTGTCGCACTCTATTTTGTGGGTTTGAGGTTTCTGAGATTACACCTCAAGGTATGGACATAATTCATGAGTCTTTGGATAGGGTTCAGGTCATTCATGGTAGAGTTTGAGCGACTCAGAGTAGGAAGAAGTACGATACAGATTGTAGAATTTGTGCCTTGAGATTTACTGTTGGTGATAGTTTTTTCATTAGACTTTCACCCATGGAGGGTTTGATGAGGTTTGGGAAAAAGGGCATGATTAGACCCAGGTATATTGTTGTATTTGAGATTTTTCAGACTTTTGGAGATTAGGCTTATGAGTTGGATTTGCCTCCAGATTAATTAGTTATTCATTAATTTTTTCATGTTTCTATGCTTTAGCATTACATTCTTGATGAGTCTCATGTCATTTATTGAGATTCAGTTCAGTTAGATAAGAGGTTGCCATTTGTTGAGAAGCCTAGCTCCAACTTGGCTAGGGATGTTAGATAGTTGTGTTCTCTAGATATTCCGATGGTTAAGATCCAGAGGAGACATCGACCTATAGATGAGTTTACTTGGGAGGTCAAGTATGATATGTGTAGTTCTTATCCCTGACTTTTTGTTGATTAAAGAATTTCCTATGCCTTTAGTTTCAGGAAAAACTAGATTTTATTTGTTGATGATGTAATGACTTAATTTTTGGTGATTAATATTAAATATTTATTTCTATTTGATTTGGCTATTTTATCCCTACCTCGTGGTTTCTTTGTAGCATTTCTAAGGTGTGGGAATGATTGGCACATTTCCCAATGCATTTCAATGTAATTTATGTTATATTATGGTATTTGGTGGCTTGTGAAGCCTTAGAGTTGTCTAAAATCAACATTTATTGATATGTGCATTGGATCACAAAATAGACTATGCTAGTAGATTCGGAAAGCCGATTTTAAGGTAGTAACATAGTTGGTATGGTTTTATGGATTTTATATCTCATTTTGGCTCTCAGTTTGAAGAGTTTTAAATTGAGTTTCGGGGGTCAACTTTCTGAAAAGGACATTTTTTTAAGAATCTAGAATCATCATTGAGTTTGGAGCATCGAATTTGATATGGTAGCATAGTTCATTTGCGTTCTCGAGATTTTAGATCAATCTCGAGGGGCACGCGGATCCTCAAAGTCTACTTGGTACACCTCAGCTTATGCATCCGCTAAAGCACCACTTTGGTATCTTTAGCACGTAGCGCTAAAATTCCATGAGGTTGTTTTAGCGGCCAAATACCCTAGTAGTAGTTGCACTTTATCTGCCCTTATTTGCTTAAGCAGGATGGCCCTCTTGGTGAATACTGTAAAAGAGGGTGCTAAAACGACCCTTGTCAACTTAAGTGGACTGGCCTTCTTGGAAAATACCTTTAAAAGGGTAATAGACCCCTAAAATTGTGACAACTAAATCAACGAGTTAACCTCTTTAGCGGTACATATGGCCCTAAGGATAAATATTTCTTTTTTAATCTTTTACATCATTTTGGGGACTTGGAGTTTAGGGCTTCACAATTTTGAGCAACTGCTTCCATTTCTATACTTGGGTAAGCTATAAAACACCTATGTCAATTACTTTTCTCTAATTTATTTCATGTTTAAACATAGATTTAAAGTTGGGAAATTGGGGGTTTCGACTCAGAGGTCCTTAAAATGTACTTCTCCAATTTAAACTCTGATTTAACTTGGGTGAGATTCTAATTTCATAATTATCACTTTTATCTCAATTATATCTTCAAAATATCTCTAATGCTCAATTTTAAAATGTATTTCGGGGGGTTTTGCCAGTAAAGCTTAAAAATATTTTTTTTCATCGATTTGGGCCTTGTGTTTTACTTGTTTTTTCATGGGTTTTCAGCTGTAGACTCCGGTGAGTATGGAGAATATGTTTCATAGATAAAATTACAATTTTACCCTTATATTTGGAAAGTCTGTTTTGGGGTCTTGTTTTATCCTAAATCAAAATTAGGCAATATGTGTATTGTTGGCTTTATTTTGGCGCATAGATTCTATTTTTCTATGTCTTACTTTATTTTGAGTTTGTTCATGGAGGTAAAGCTTTGGATTGAAGGATTTTTTGCCGTTTTTTTAAAATTTGAGGAATGTTATGGCTTAACTTTCTTCAGACTAGGATGGGTTTTTAATAGTGTTACAAAATCATGTCAATGGTATGGGAACTAATCATGTAAATGTCCATGTTGTTGTGTTGTGACCATGTGGGGCCTATCTATTGATGTTATTTGTCGGTTTTAGAATATTAATTGCTATGTGTAACAGTGTGGTGTCCTATATGACATTATCGGCCTTGTATCTGTGGAAATTAGTTTAATCTTATTTGATGCAGAATCCTAATATGGTATTAATGGTGATATTTTCACTATTTCTTTATATTGGCATATGAATTATGTTTGGTTAATGGATGGTTAGATTAATGCATGGATTTTGGCTTACTTGGTTGGCATATTGGTTGGATATTGAAATATTTCATTCTGGTTAGCTGTAAGCATGACATCCTTATATTATATTCATTCATAGAATATTGGTACCACCATAGAAACACTTAAAAGAGTTAAAATACTGGCTTTTCTGATATAAAATGTGACGTCTTTAAAATCCTCTACCGATGGATGTATCGAAGAGGAGTTATGGATATTGGTATTGGATATTGGTTGTATATGGGCTAACAAACCCCCCATGGATTCTATGTCTGGAATCTTTATCTCCTTAGGTATAAATAAAGGTTGTGCGATAACCTCGGGCATCATTATCATCATCAATATAATCATTATCTCTATTGTATTTGCATTTACTTTGTATTTTTCCATAATGCGTTATCTTACCTTAATGTGATACATGTCTGTGTGTACTTCTTCTTTTGTATTCTTATGTGTGACATCTGTATACTTGTATATCTCTCTCTTATTACTATGGTGTATGGTAAATATTATAGATCTATTAATAGAGGTTGGGTACCATTTTTGACATGTTTTGGTTGCAGATGATGTGCCCTTAGTGTGTATTTTGTATGCTTTATGTTTTACATTGCTCATTTGACCTATGATACCTATTGAGTACAAATGGACCGTACTCACCCCTATTGGACCCTTTTGAGGCAGATCGAGGTTTGAGTATGCCTTACGACGGTTGATTTAGGCAGTATAGGAGCTTTTTTGAGGTAGCAGTTGATTTATTTATCTGGAGTAGACCACTGACTTTCCTTATTTATATTGTGTCTTTATTTGTATTCATAGACAGAGTTGTTCATTTTGGATACCTTATGTATTTTGATCTCGAGTTGTACTAGTTATGTTCTTCGACTGTTACTCTAGGTTGTGGTATTTGTTTTGGTATGATTTACTATTTATTTACTCTTTAACTATATATGTGTGTTGTTCGACTTTGATCTATGATCCTTGACTTGGGTATTGGTGCTATTTTCCTTTTCGTTATAGGATGTCTTTAGAAAAGTCTCCTCATTTTGTTCCTTATCATGAAGATTTCCTTCATACCTTATGTTTTGAGTATTATGTTACTCTTTTTGTGCAGATAGTGATGACTAAATTACATGAGGTTAGAGATACAAAGTCTTCAACCGAGGAGAAAGACCATTCTAGAGGGTGAGTTACGAGTCAGGGACAAGCTCGAGGTTGTGGATGGGCACGAGGATCTTCCCCATCTAGGAGTAGTGCTAGGGACTCTCCCTCGATCCTCAGGTTGAGCGTGTTGGGTATGAGGGTCAAACTTTGGTCCCATCAAGTTATTCTACCAAAGTCGTAGAGGGGTTATTTATTCTCTTATTGACCTATTTAGAGAGTGATCCTAGTTTTTCTCCAGTTTCGAGTAAGGACCCTCCAGTAGTACTATCTAAGGTGGATTTATGCACCTCAGTGTTGTTATCCGAGCTTGTTTAGCCTTGTTTTGAGGACTTTTTGTGTGCTTAATGTGTTTATAATGACATAAATAAGTATCAAAATGTTCAAGTACTTGATTACAATGTTCGAGGTGTATTTAAAACAAGTTTGGATTCAAATTGATCATTTAGAGTTCAAATGAGAAAACTAGTTTTACTAGCTTGAGCTAGGTATTGTTCTAGTTGATCTCGATGGATTCTGATGAGTGTAATGATTTCCTAATGGTATGGTTGTGTAATTATCTATTTAACAACTTGTTTATAGTGTTTAAGGTTCAATTGAGTCAAGTCAAGAGTCAAAACATAAAACTAAAGATTAAAAGGGCAAAACTAGTTCTTAGCTTAAGTTTCTAGCTTACTATTATGGATTGTGTGTTGTTTTGAGATCCAATACATGGTGTTTGATGAAATAGGATGATTGATGAGTTTATTATGATGATATATGTATTATAGATAAGCTGGAAATCAAGCGAAAACAACACCAAACGACTTGGAATGGATAGACAAAAGTACAGGACAAGATTTGATGAAAATGGACCTCTTGGAAGTCCATGGTGCTTATCGAGGCATATACACCGCTATGGGGCGCGTGCCATACATAGGTATCTTTGTAAGGGACCTAAAACCCTAGGTACCGCTATAGAGGGCACGACGCAGACCTTAGTCCAATTTCATCAGTTTTGTCCTCCTATAAATAGGAGATTTAAACTTGATGTTATACATCTTGGACAGGTTTGAAACTTTGAGAGGGGATGGAAAACACTTCAATTAGGGTTTTTATATCTTTAATTTAGTTTTTTTATGGATTTAACATGATTTCTATCGTTGTGATTATGGTTATGTCCTTGAGCAGCTAAAAGCCCCTATCGGAGATTAAGGCCAAGAAAATGATTACTATTGCTTTGAATTGATTAGGTTTTGGTTTATTATCTTATTTGGTTGTTTATTTATCCTTTTTATAACTATTTTAAGGATTCAAAACCCTTAGAATACATCCATTGTTGTTTTTGTGAACTCGAAAGTGGAAATAAAAAGATAGAATGTAGGGGTAAATACTATAAGATAATAAGATTCTATGGAATGAAGATTGTAATTTGCATATAGGATAGAGATATACCTACATGACCTATTTGGTTCACTATGGGATGAAATTTAAATGCGTTTAGATTAGTTCTCACATCCCCACTCAATGATATAGTTGTGGGTCTAAGTTCGATAGGTGATTAGAGGCTCGAGAGACCATGATCATAATATCAATCCTGTGAATCAACAACCATGATAAGTAATCTAACCAATGAAGTTCAATATCTTAGTATGATTGTTCATAGAGCCTTAACTCTGGGCTTCTCCTTATTGATTGTCCAATAAATTTACTTTATTTTAAGTTTACAACTTACAAACTCTTTTGGTTACTTCCACATCAATTTAATATAAATGTAATCTTAAATTAAATATTTGTTAAACAAGTCCATTTGGGATTGATACATGTCTTCTAAAGGGCCACTTTACTACTTGGTGAGACCACGTACACTTGCGTGGGAGCTTGCGAGCAACAAGTTTTTGGCACCTTTGCCGGGGATATGTAAATAGGCAGCAATCTTATTTTTAGTTTTTCTATATTGAGTTGTACATAATTTAATACTTTTTCTTTTTATTTTACTTTTATTTATTTTTCATAGTTCTTAATATGTTAGCTTGGGATAGATTGTTTTTGAGTGATGATGATTCTTGTTGTCTTTATGGGGGAACCTCTCAAAAGGATTTTTCGAGATTTTGATAGAAGTGCATGGATGGGACCTTCACAAGATAAGGTGGATGTTATCCAATATATGGAGCAGACCACAAGTTGGTGTGTAGTTTGTGGCAATAGTGGTCATCCTGTGGCTATGTGTGCTGCAAATCCTGAGTTATTGATGTTTGTAGCCAATGCTCAATAGTAGTATTATGGGAACGCCTACAATTAAAAGTGGTAGACTCAGCCACCTATTTAATCATGGAACAACCAGCAACAACAGTGTCAGTAGCAGCAACAAAACATATTGGCTAGTAACATTGAGGAGATGTTAAAGAAGATCATGGCCAACAAAGAACAACTAGTTGTTGAACTTAAAATTGGCAAGTACTGTAGAAGAATTTTGAGTGTCAGTTGGGAAAATGGCAGCAAACCCAACATGGCAAGCCTCAAGGTGGTTTTCTAGGTGATACTGAACCTCCTAAATAAGTAAATACAATCACTTTGAGGAATGGTGAAAAGTTGAACGAAATGCCTCCAAAGACAACTAAGGAGTTAGATACAGAGTTGGCTCCTCAACCAGATAAAGATAAAGTTGTTGGTAATTCGAGAAAGTTAGAGTACTCAAAAAATAAAGTTGCTGAACAGGTTAAGGAGAGACCACCACCCCCATTTCTGCAGAGGCTTAGAAAAGCAAAGGGGAACACTAGCCAAGTTATGGAGCAAACACAAGAATCTTAGCCACTCAGCCACATCTTTCTCTTGAGACTAAAATTGAGAAGGTGTATAAAAGTGAGTGTGTTATTAATGATGTAAATTTTGAAGTGGGATTGGTTGGGCCTCATTCAAAGGACTTTTCTAAATTATGTTTAAATGATGACATGTCGGTAGAGTCATCTGAAATAGTGGAATATTGTGAAGATGAGGAACAAGAATCCAATATTCTTAATTTTACACAAGAAAAACAGCACAACAACATACCTTATTTTAAGGCCGAGTAGGTTACTATGCACCATACATTCCTCAAATCCTTAATTTTTTTACCACCACACTATGAGCGAAGCAAGAAGATTGATGCGAGGTTGGGGGTGTAATTTATATCCCCAGGGTGGAGGAAAAATTTAAAGTGTCAGACGCTGCTTGGGAGGCAACCCAAGTTAAGGTAGGTTTTATTTTTAGTATTTTAGTTTTTACTTCACTAGTTTTTTATTGTTGTTGAGTCACAGGTTGATAGGAAGTTTGAGTACTGGAAAACCTAAGTTTAAAGCATGGAAAAGTGTAAGTTTGGTGTCCTAGGACCCTCTTAATGATAAGTGATGTTACTAGCTAGGCCTAGAGGCCTCAAGGAGTATTTATATCTCTACTTTTTAGTATACTTTGAGGACAACATAAATTTTTAAGTGTGGGGTGGGGAAATTCCCATTTTTAGAAGTAATTTTTAAAATTTTTGTGTGGGATATTCTTGTTGTTGCTATATTTGATTGCATGATGCAGGTGGGTCTTAAATGTAAAGATCATGTTGATAATGTGAAGTACTACATTTGAAACTCCTAGTATCATGATTATGAATCTTGTATTCAAGAAGGAAAAAGGTAAAATTGAAGCCCCAAAGTAATAACTCGTGGTGTTGAAAATTTAATATGTGTGGTGGTTGGTAGTTATGTAGTAATAAGAAAAAAAAGAAGAAAGATTGTTCAAACTGAATAAGATGTGCATAGAATACTCCCACCATAGATATGTGAATAAGCTTAATGGGATGGAGAAAAACAAGAAGATGTGGGTACATAGAAGCGGTGTAAATAGGTTGTTAGAGATTAATTGAATAAATAGTGTGATGTAATAAAGCACTTAGGGAATATAGTCACTTTTACTGGTCAGAATAATTCCTACCCATCCCTTAGCCTACTTACTACCAATAAAGACCTATTTGATCTTAAATCTTACAAATCTGACATTAGTATAGCACTACACTTAGGGAAAACCTATGGTTCATCTTGTGTAACTTGTGAATTTGTTTGTGAGAGTGAGCGCAATTTGATTCTTATATGCAATTTATCATATTTTGCATCTATGTGAGTGGTTATGGGTAACTCTCTCATGGTTAAGTCATATGTTTGATGATATTGGGGTAAATTGTATGATGTATTTTATTGAACAATATGTATGAGTTGCCAACATGGTGAGTTAATTCTTGAGGCTAGGCTATTTTGGAGTAGTATTCTTGAGCTTTCAATTTTGTGTATAACATGCTTAGTATAAGAACTTGCATTCTTTGTAGTCATTGTAGTACTAGCTTAAGTGTCTTGCTTGTTTCACAAGTATGGATTCACCTCATATTATGACGCATAGATTAAAGAGTTATTCGAGGATGAAGAAGTCTTTAAGTGTAGGGTGGAGATCTGAGGTGGATTTATGCACCTCAGTGTTATTATTTTAGCTTATATAGACTTGTTTTGAGGAATTTTTTTGTTCTAAATGTGTTGATAATTATTTAAATAAGAATCTAAGTTTTCAAGTACTTGACTACAATGTTCAAGGTGTATTTTAAACAAGTTTGGATTCAAATTGATCATTTAGTGTTCAAATGAGAAAACTAGTGTTACTAGCTTGAGCTAGTTGTTTTTCTAGTTGATCTCAATGGATTATTATATGTGTAGTGAGTTAATAATGGTATGGTTGTGTATAGTATTTAAGGTTCAATTGATTCAATCCAAGAGACAAAATACTAAATTAAAGATTAAAAGGGCGAAACTAGTTCTTATCTTAAGTTTTTAGTTTACCGTTATGGATTGTGTGTTGTTTTGAGCTCTAATTCGTGGAGTTTGATGCTATATGATGATTGATGATTTTATTATGATTATATATTGATTATAAACAACCATTAAATTAAGTGTAAATAATGCCACAAGGCTTGGAATGGATGGACAAAAGAACAGGACAAGATTTGATGTAAAATAAACCTCTTTGAAGTCCATGGAGATTTTTGGGTCTTAGCCACC
The DNA here is from genome assembly GCF_002878395.1 of Capsicum annuum. Taxonomy (NCBI): domain Eukaryota; kingdom Viridiplantae; phylum Streptophyta; class Magnoliopsida; order Solanales; family Solanaceae; genus Capsicum; species Capsicum annuum. Next base: position 84,675,815 of record NC_061115.1, on the reverse strand, counting down.
TCTATGGGGAGCATTTTAAACATATGTAGCTTCTTATGGGACCCAAAGCACTGTGTCTCTAACATTAGGGAACTTAGCATACCCTAGGTACCTCTAAAGAGGGCGTGACGCTGACCTTAATAAAATTTTAGCAGTTTTGTCCTCATATAAATTGGACACTTTAACTTGATTTTATACATCTTGGATGGATTTGAAATGTGCAGAGGGGATGGAAAACAATTTAATTAGGGTTTTCATATCTTTACTTTAGTCTATTTATGGATTTTAACATGATTTCTATCTCTGCAATTACTGTTAGATCCATGAGCGGCTAAAAGCCCCCTTTCCGGATTTAAGGACAAGAACATGGTTACTATTGATTTGAATTTATTAGGTTTTGGTTTCTTATAGTATTTGGCTTTTTATTTATCATTGTTAGAACTATTTTAAGGATTCATAACCTTTAATATACATCAATTATCGTCTTTATGAACTCGAGAGGGGGAATAAGAGGATACAACATAGGGGTGAATAGAGTAGGATTATAAGCATCTAGAAAATGAAGATTGTAATTTGTAGGTATGATAGAGATATACCTACGTGACTTATTTGTTTCATTACAAGATAAAATATAAATCCATTTAGTTTAGTTCTCGCATCCCCGCTCAATAATGTAGTTGTGGGTCTATGTTAGATAGGTGATTAGAGGTTTGAGAGACCATGCTCATAATATCAACTATGAGAATTAACAACCAAGATAAGTAATCTAACCAATGAAGCTAAATAGCTTAGCATGATCATTCAAAGAGCCTTAACCCTGGGCTTCTCCTTATTGATTGTCCAATAAAGATACTTTATTTCATTGTTTACTGTAATTTTTGTTTACAACTCACAAACTCTTTTTGTTACTACCATATCAATTTAATCTCAATTTTGAAGTAAAATTAGATAGTTGTTAAAACAAGTCCTTGTGGGATCGATACTTTGCTTCTAAAGGGAAACTTTACTACTTAGTGAGACCACTAGCACTTGCATGTGTGTTTAGATGCAACATCCTACTTCTGCTTTTGGTACTCCAAAGACCCTGAGTATTTTCCCTCCTTCAATATCTACATCAAAGTATAGTATTTTAAGGTTAGGAGTTCAACCGTCATATTTGTTACCTTCTCAGGTATGATATCAGCCTGCCAGATTCACCATGCCTTCTCTAATTATGAGTATTGTTATTTCTTCTAAGGATCCAAAAAGGTTTAAGAGTTTTACTCATTTGTGTCCCTTAAAGGTCACTAGTGTTTTGGGTGAGAATACCTATGAGTCTGATTGACTATCATACGAGTTGCATAACTTAGGTTTACTCGAGTCCCATGATATTATGTATACTATGTCTTAGTCAAGGGTACAGCCAGAGATTGGTAGAGGTCATTTGTTATTGGCATACCTCTGGATTCCCTTAATATAGTTTAGGATCAGTTTGATGAGGCCTTTATGGAATGATTCATGCCTTACAGTCTGAGGGATCAAATAAGAGATGAGTTTAATCGTTTGGAGTAGGGCTCTATGATTGTTGTAGAGCATGAGGCATGCTTTTATGCCCCTTTTAGATATTTCAATACCACTATTACCACCAAATCAGAGAACATTCAAAAGTTTGTGAAGGGGTTGGATGTTTTTCTTTAGCTTGTTATGACTGAAATATTGGTGTATATAGCTTTATTTTAAAGTATAGTGGATCATGCTAAGATGACTGAGGGTGTTATTCGAACATCTTAGTAATGCACCAAGAAGGTGCATCATATGGGAGAGTTTAGAGGTCATATTTCTCTTGGTAGGGATTCAAAAAAGTTTCCATAGATATCATAGTAGACTCATGCAGGTAGCCTCACAGAGTTTAGATAGTGGGTCTTCTGGTTCACAAATTTTAGGTGACCATTCAAGTCTTTTCATACCTCCTCATATTAAGTCGAGCCATAGGAGTTGTTATGTGTGTATTTAGACTGTCCATCAGGCTAACGACCGTCCCCGTCGTGTATTTAGGTCTACTCCTAATTTGGATATGAGAGGTAGGGGTTCTACCAAGGGTTTATAAGTTAGAGGTAGTGGATCCTGTGGTATTAGTCGTTGGGCTATTCAACCAGTTGGTGGTCATGGACAATGCTATGTTATACCTGCCAAACTAGAGACAGAGGCTTCTGATAATCTTGTTACAAGCATCGTCCCTTTTTATTTTAGACCTGCATTTGTGCTATTTGATCTGGGATCAACCTTCTTCTATATATCTTCATATTTTTCTTTAGTTTTTTTTCTGCTAGTAATCCTTTTGCCATGCCTATTTGTGTATCTACCCCTATAGGATATTCTTTAGTGGTTCATTGGTGTGTCAATCTTGTGTTATGACTTTTGCTGGGCGTGTGACTTTGTTAGATTTGATTATCTTTGATATGGTTGACTTTGATGTCAGTCTAGGTATAGATTGGTTTAATCCTGACCATGCTATCCTAGATTGTTATGCGAAGATCGTAACTTTAGCTTCACTGGGTATGCCAACGATAGCTTGGAAGGGTGTGCTTCATTTGAGTCCCAGAGTATTATATCTTATATTTAGTCTTGTATCTTTTGTTGAGAGGGAATGTTTAGCCTATATGCTTCATATTCATGATACTAGTGCTGCTTCACATCAATCTTTGGATTTTGTTTGGGGTGTCCCTGAGTTCAGAGATGTGTTCCCTACAGATTTGCTTGATTTTTCTCTAGATTCTAATATTCACTTTGCCATTTATGTTGAGTTGGACACTAAGCCCATTTCTATTCCTACATATAGGATGTCCCAGTCGAGATAAAGGAATTGAAGGATCAGTTGCAGAAGTTGTTAGATAAGTGATTTATCCAACCTAGTGTATCACCTTGGGGTGCACCTATCTTGTTTGTGAAAAAATGATATGTCTATGTGTATATGTATATATTATTGGCAGTTGAACTACGTGATAGTTAAGAATAAGTATCCTCTTCTATGTATTGATAATTTGTTGGATCTAGTTTAGGGTGCTTTGATTTTTTGAAAATTGATTTGAAATCTGGGTATCACCAGTTGAGGCTTAGAGCTTTGGATATTCCAAAGATATCTTTTTGGACTTTATACAATTATTTTCAGTTCTAAGTCATGTCATTAAGGTTGACCAATACCCCCAACAACATTTATGGAGTATATGAACTGAGTATTTTGACTTTAAATTAACTCCTTTTTTATTATATTTATGGATATATTGGTTTATTCCTAGAGTGAGGACAATCATGGGGAGCATTTATGGATTATGCTCCAGAGCATGAGGGATGATAAGTTGTATGCCAAGTTCTCTAGGTATGAGTTTTTTTGGAGTTTGTCTCATTTCTTGGTCATGTGCTAATGAAGGAGAATATTATGGTTGATTCAGTAAAGATTGCATTAGTTCGTCATTAGACTAGGCCTACTTTGCCCACCAAGATTTAGACTTTTGTTGGCTTCACAAGTTACTACTAATATTTTGTAAAAGGTTTTTTCCTATCGCAGCTCTATTGACAAAGTTGACATAGAAGAAAGTTTCCTTCAAGTGGTGAAATGCTTGTGAGGAGAGATTTCAAAAGCTCAAAGATTTGTTGAGTTCATCTACTATCTTGTCTTTTCCTAAGGAAAGAATGTGTTATATTATCTTTTATGATGCTTCTTAAAATTTTTAGGTGCTGTTCTGATGTAAGAGGGAAGGTTGATTGATTATGCTTCTCCACTATTGATGCACTATGAAAGGAATTATCTACCCATGATTTAGAGTTGTATGCCCTTTTTTTTACATTGAAGTCATGGAGGAACTACTTGTATGGAGTCCATTGAGATATTTTCTTGAATTATCATAGCCTTCAATACTTCTTCACCCAGTGACATCTTAATAGAAGGCAGCGCCATTTGCTTAATTTTATTTAGGATTATGTCTTGACTATTCTTTATCATCCAATCAAGTCTAATATAGTTGTAGATTCCCTGAGCCAAAAGTCAACTAGGATGGGTAGTTTGACATATCTTTTGACCCGTGAGAGGCATTTGGCCTTAGAGGTTTAGTCTTTAGCTAACTAGATTATTAGGCTTGATGTTTCGACACCTGGGTATGTTTTGGCATTCGTAGAGGCCAGGTCTTCTTTGATGGAGCAGATTCAAGCTTATTAATTTAATGATGTTAGATTGAGATTGATTCGGGATAAGTGTTGAGTGGTGAGGCTCAGGAATTCTCATTTGATTCTGATGGCGTTTGAGGTTTAGAGGTTGAGTTTGTGTAGTGATAGTGGATGATTAGATAAGATTAATTTTTGATAAGGCTCATTGTTCTAGGTATTCTATCTATCCGGTAGTGACTAAGTTGTATAATGATTGGAGATATCACTACTAGTGAGGTGGTATAAAGTAGGACATAGCGGATTTTCTTTTGTTGCCAGTAGGTGAATGCTAAGCATTTGAAACCTTACGGGTTTCTTCAGAGGTTACCCATTCTCGAGTTGAAATTTGAATGGATCACTATGGATATTATGACTAGGTGGCCTCATACTTCTCATGATTATGATAGTGCTTGGGTCATCGTGAACAGATTGGCCAAATTCGCTCACTTCATTTTAGTTTAGATTTCTTTCAGTATTGAGAGGTTGGCCCATATCCATATTTATGAGATTGGAAGCCTTCATCATATGTCGGTGTCTTTATTCTTAGATTGAGGTTCAGTGTTCACATGTCACTTTTGAAAGACCTTTTAGGATGAGTTATGTACTAGGGTTAATATGAGTGCAATATTTTACCTCCAGAATGATGGGCAGTCAGAGTGGACTATTAATGTTTGGGAAGATATGCTCTGTGCTTATGTGATAGACTTTGCTGGTCAGTGAGGGTAGTATCTAGATTTGGTAAAGTTACCGTATAGTAACAACTATATTTCCAGCATTAATATAGCACTTTTTAGGTTTTGTATGGTAGGGATTATCGCTCTCTAGTTGGTTAGTTTTAGGACTGGGAGATTAGACGTCGAGGTACAAAATTGCTTTGTAAATCTTTTGATAGGGTTTGGGGTCATTCAAGATAGACTTTGAGTGGCTCAGAGTACGAAGAAGTGTTATACAGATCATAGACTATGAGTCTTAAAATTAGTTTTGGTGATAGTGTTTCCTTTGAGTTTCACCCATGAATGGTGTGATGAGGTTTGGGAGGAGAGGCAAGCTTATACCCAGCTATATTAGGCTATTTGAGATTTCTTGAACTATTGGTGATGTGGCTTATGAGTTGTATTTGCCTCCATATTTATAAGTTATTCATCTAATTTTCCATGATTTTATGCTTCGGAGTTACATTTAGGATGAGTCTCTTGTCATTAATTGGGATTCAACTCAGTTAGATAAGAGGTTGTCTTTAATTGATGATCCTATCTCCATCTTGGCTAGGCATGTTAGATGATTGCATTCTAGAGATATTCTAGTGGTTAAGGTCCAGTGGAGAATCTACCTATAGATGAGGATACTTGGGAGGTTGAGGCCAATATGCATAGTTCTTAAGCTCGGTTTATTTGCCAATTAAAGTATTTCCCCTGCCTTTAGATTGAGGATGAACTAGATTTTAATGGTGGATGATGTAAAGACTAGATTTTTGGTGATTTATGTGAAATATTTATTTTTGAGTGGTCTGGCCATTTTACCCCTTCTCGTGGTTGCTTTATGATATTTTTAGGGAGTGGGAATGATTGGCACAATTTCCAATGTATTTTGGTGTAGTTTATGAGAAATTATGGTTTGTAGAGGCTTGACAACCCTTATAGTTGACTTTAGTAAAAAATTACTAATTTGAGCATTGGATGGAAAGAGGAGATCAAGAACATCAATTTTAATATGGTAACATGGTTCGTATTGTTTTATGGCTTTTATATCTAATTTTGACCCTCGGTCTAGAAAGTTGTTAAACAGGGTTTCGGGGGTTAACTTTGAGAAAATTATGATTTTTTTATTTGAAAATTTGATATCCTCATTAAGACTGGAGCATCAAATTTTATAGGTAGACTAGTTTATTTGGGTTCTAGATATTCTGGATGAATCCTAAAGGGCCCGAGAGACATGGAATTTAACTGGTGCACCTCAGTTGTTGCAGCCACTAAAGCACCACTTTGGCCTCTTTTGTGGCTAGTGCTAAAGTGCCATGAGGTCACTATGCCAGCCAACTTCCCTGGGATCTAGGGCATTTTAGTCACCCTTTTCCCCTTTAGCGGAGGGCGCTAAAGCAACCCATCTCCGCTTATGAGGATTAGCCCTCTTTGCGAATACTGCTAAAGCAGTAATAGACTGGTAAAGTGGTAACCGCTAAAGCGACCTATTGATCGCTTTACCAGCACCTGTAACCCTGAGTAGAAATATTTCTTATCTCATCTTTTTCACCTTTTTTAGGATATGGAACTGACGATTTTATGATTTTGAGTAACTTCTTCCATTCCAAAGCTTGGAGGCTGTAAAACACCTATTTCAATTACTTTTCTCCAATTATTTTCATTTAACTTTTCTCTAAACACAGATTTCAAAGTGAAAGATGGGGTTTTTGACATTTAGGGCCTAAAAATTGTATTTTTTTCGATTTAAACCCAGATTTCAACATGTTTTCCCTAGGGTGAGTTTCTAATCTCAATAATTTAAATTTTTTCTCAATTTCATCTTTAAAATATCTCTAATTCTCGATTCTAAAATGGATTTCAGGATTTTTTTGGTAAAGCTTAAAAAAAATTCGTCAATTTGGACCTTCTTGTTACTTGATTTTTCAGTTGTAGACTCCTATGAGTATGGGGAACATTTTTTAAAGATAAAATTACAATTTTACATTTCTGTCTCAAAAACCCATTTTGGGGATCCGTTTGGACCCCAACTCAAAATTAAGAAATATGGGTATCGTTGTTTTTTCTTTTGATGCATAGATTCTATATTTCTATTTCTTAGTTGATTTTGAGTCCATCTATGAGAGTAAGACTTCCAAATAAAGCCTTTTATACCAATTTTTGGTATTCGAGGTAGGTTATAGCTTAACTGTCTTTAGACTATGTTGGGTAGTTAATATTGGTACAAAATCATGTTAAGAGTATGGGAAAAAATCATGAAAATGTCTATGTTATTGTGTTGTGCCTCCGTTGGACCTATATATTGATGTTATTTGGCGGCTTTGGAACAATAATTTCTGTGTGTGACCATATGGGATCCTATATGACATTAATTTCCTTGTTTATGTAGAAATTAGATGTAATATATTTTGATGAAAAATCCTAATTTGATATCAATGGTGACTTTTTAATGTATTTCATTCTATTAGAATATGGATTATGTTGGATTCATGGATGGTTCGATTAATGAGTGGATTTTTGCTCACTTGGTTGATATACTAGTTTGATATGGAAATTTCTCATTCTGGTTGGTTGTGAGTATTACAACCTCATATCATATTTATTCATGAAAACTGGTACCACTGTGTAAATACAAAAAATTCTAGAAACACTAGCTTTTTCTAACAGAAAATGTCACATCTTTAAAACCCTCTATAGATGGATGTGTTAGAGAGGTGGTATGGATATTTTTATTGGATATTATTGTATACGTCTTAGCGAAACCCCCATGGGTCCTACGTCTGGAAGCTTTATCTCTCTAGGTGGAAACGGAGGTTCTGCAACAACCTCAGGCTCATTATCAATATCATTACATTATCTCTATTGTATTTTTATTTACTTTGTATTTTTCTGTGATGTAGTATCTTTCCTTGATATGATACCTTTCTATGTGTACTTTTTCCTTTATATTCATATGTATGATATATGTATACTTGTATTTCTCTCTTGTATACCTATGTTGTATGTCAATATTATTGAACTGTAAGTGGAGATGGTGTGGGCTATCATTTAGGATATTTTCTTATTGTAGGTGGCATGCCCTTAGTGTGTATTTTATATGCTTTATTTTCTACTTTGTTTAGTCAGCCTATGATACCTAATAAGTACAAGTGGATCGTACTCACCACTATTGTGCTATTTCAGTACAGATCCTAGTTCGAGTACACCTCAGAGTGGTTGACTCGGGAGACATTTATAGATTTTTGAGGTAGCGGTTGATTTTATGCATTCGGAGTGAATTACCAACTTTCCTTATTCAGACAATGTTTTTATTTGTATTCTAAGAGAAAGTTGTTCCTTTCTAGATACCTTAAATATTTTGATCTCGAGTTTTACTAGTTATGTTCTTACAGTATGACACTAGGTTTTGAGATTTGGTTTGGTATCATTGACTATGTATTTCTGCTTTCACTATATATGTGTATATTTCATATTCGTTTTAGGTGCTTTGCCTTTGGTAATGGTGTTATTTTCCCTTTTTGTATCAGTTTGGATGATAGGTTTACTTGTAAATGCTTGCCGAGACAAGTGCCATCATGACCATTCATTTTTAGGTCATGACACATACTTAGTACATTCAAATGTATAGACTGCATACCCCTTCCACCTATATTTTTCATGTAATGTAGATTCAGGTACTTACTATCAGGATAATAGTCAGTAAGATCACAACATCTAGCCAGGAGGTGATGAGTTCTCTTATTTTGAGGACTTAAGTTAATTGTAGTTCTAGTATTTCATTTTCTTATTTATATGTATTGATTTAGGATAGTTGGGTTCATGCCCCAGTTACCTATAGTCAGTATTTCTAGAGGCTTCATAGATAGTCAGTTAGAGTTAATATATATAGTTTCAAATCCTCTTTTTCTTAGATTATGTTGTTGTAAACTTTTAACAGTATTGTATTGAAATATCTTATCTTATTATTATCCTACCTCTAGTCAGTTTAGCTATTATATATGCATAAATTAGTTGCACATGCATTATGCTAGTACCATGGGTTTGCTTAGGATGACTTATGGTTCCAAGCACTGTATTATTACTAGGGGTAGTTTCGAGTCGTGGCACAACTTGTACCTTTAGCTAAGTGTTCTCTGAGCCTTCTTCTTTGACCCAATCTTAGCATACTCTATCTCAATGTGCTTAATATCATAAGAAGAAGCTAGGGTGTTCTCATATTCTGTCTATGTTCTAAAAAGAACCTTTGCCCTCCAACAAAGTTTCGTACTCACATATATATTAGCTTTTTGGATTCTTATGCAAATCTTAGGCACTATAATCATTCCTAAATTCAATCTCTCCTTAGCAATGATAGGCACGATCAACACGACCTTTATATGTCTACTAATGGATTCATTCTAAGATGGCACTAAGTTACTACTAATGAAACCTAGCCTACACTGAGCATGGACATTGATATCCTTTTTCTAAATTTCAAAGTTCTATTTAATCCAAGAAGAAGAGTAATCACTAAGCATGGGTGCCATCATTTCTAATCAACAGGGTTAGTCACAAATCAAAATGCTAGATAATGTACTACCAATGCTTGAACTCCCCAAAGCTTTATTGATTATGAACCTATCACACATTGCCTCAACCACCATCATACTATCTTTTATATCTTGTGGTTTACATTTATTCCTTGGTATGGTTGGAAATTTGGCATATACTTAATATAAATCCATAGCCCAACTTGGCACATAAGTAGTTGGAGGATTACAAAACTGCTCAAACTTATGAAACTTCATAGCTTCTAAAATATTAGGGCATTTATCCATCTCCCTATCTATACAAAACCTCTTCTCCTCCAAAATTTTATGTTCACTCTCTATTTTTAGTCGATTCATTAAACAAGGAGAGATATAAGTCCTAGGATTTGTAACTACCTTTTTTCTTTGATAATCTCTTTTTCTCATATCTAGGAAAGACACTGGATGAAGCATTCGGGAATAGATTAGGGTGTTTCTCCCTAAATCCTCTATTATATACTTAGAAGATGTTAACTGATATCAATGATTAGAATAGCTATATTTATAATTCTACCCCTTATTACCTCTCGTATAGGCTTTTGGCTTGGATCTTTTAGCTGCTAACTTTACTTTTTTTTGGGCTGCCCTTTTGGGATTGGATTACTCAGAAATTTCTACTCCCTTAGTTGTCTAAATTTGATTGAGTAAGAGCTTTGTTTTTTCCTTTAATATGTTTTTCCTTACCTTTACCTGCATATATAATGAATCCATGCACCAAGTAAGGGTTAGAAATATAAGGTTTATGGGTTTATATCACCAAAGTAGTTTGGTGCTTTACCAAAGAGATTGAAAAAAACATGGGACCACAACAAAAGTTTATAGTTGATGTAACTTAGGTCAGAGTTGAGTTTGGTGGGTTGGAATGAGAGTTTGAGGAATCATTGAACTTTTCCAAACTGATAAGTCCTTGAAAAACTTGATCCGTAGCTCTCTTTCTTAATCTGTCAACTTTGGAAAGATAGGGAGCCCTTAGGTGATACGCCACTAAGTTAAGCACATTTTTAGTATTCTCAACCCATTGCCAAAGTAGTTTTTGCTCCTCAAATTTGAACTCAAGTCAACAAGGTCATTTTTCCAGTATATTTCACAATGGTTACTCAAATTTCCTTATTCCTTAGACAACAACAACCAACAAATCAATGATTTTCCCATATTAATGATGTCACCATATCTATCATTGGGAAAATATAGTGAAAATTGAAACTCAACAACAACCCCAAATCTATTTAAACTCTACATTGTATTTTCCAATCATGTTCTGAACAATTCCTTGTAGCGATGGGTATGAATGATTTCAATGAATAAATTAAGCCCAAGCATGCTTGATAGTACATCACATTCAAAAGATCAAAGTAGTACCAACAATCACACAAATATCTTCCAACTCTTCATAAATAATCATGAACACCAAAAAATTATGAGCAATAAACTCATTCACTCAACATGGACTGATGATAGCTCAAAATGTAACCATGAGTAGCAAACCTTCCAATTAAAGTAAAAGAAAACTAATCCAAAGTGAACAAGAACAAGCCGACTTGAAAGTATTTGGCAATCAGAACAACAGTTGAGGACAACAGTGCAGTAGTGAGAGTTGATGGTTTGATTACATGTGTGTTTGTTTTCTTATTTGGTGATGGTGGTGACTGTGGAGAAGTGCAGAAAAACTAAAATCATGAGTGGAAGAGGAAGAGTAAGAGGTATAAGTCAACTATTTGACCATCAATAAATAAAGAGGTTCGATAATGGAGGGTGTTTTATCAAAGCATTCAACGATATGCCAAACCACATTTTTATCTCTAAACTTACTAAACCTAGGTGCTAGGAGGCTCACTTTGTTAGAGAACTTTAGTAATACACCATACTTGGTAGAAATCTGACAAATTCTCTCCCTTGGAGCTTGGTTTAAGGCTTTCATTATGTTATCCTCGGCGACTACTTTGGAAAATCACTATAGTCATTAGTGATATGCCAGACTGGCTCGACCTTCATTTATTTCTCCAATTTTCTTTGGAGTATGGTGTTCACAGTCTAAACCTATCATGCATCTAAATTAATCAGAAAATGATATTCAAATTAACAAACAGTAAATCATGGGTTCTCTCAAGAAGCACCTAATTTAATATTGTGGCATGACACGGGTCTAAGTCTTTAAGCAACATCGAGGTAGAGCACCTCAATCTTAGAAAATCTTGGTGAATCTCTACAAAAATATTTCACCCATTGTTCATTTACCATGAAGTAAGAACAGTATTTTCCTTCCAATTAGATTAATTTACAAGGGAAACTATACATAGCCTTAAAGGGTCTCAACCGCTTCCATTTAAGCTTAATAAAAACTTGTATCTTGAGTTAAATAATAACACACTGTCAACACTTTTTAACTCATTATTATGTATTTTGGCATCATTCAACCTTTTCATTCCTTGTAGAAATTAGAATACTCATAAGTTCTTAAATGAAACTCATAAATTTCCTATAATTATTCAACTCTATACTTGAAAGAATCATCTTAGCATACGTTCAATTGTCTTAATACCGATAACTACTTGTACTCCAACTCAACAAAAAAATAGTAGGTTTTTCCAAACATTAATTGGTAAGGTGACATGCCAATATGAGTCTTCAAAATGATCATATATGCCCATTAGGCGTCATCACATTTCTGGGCCTAATTAGTTCAATTAGCATTTATGATTTTTAATACAATTCTATTTATTATCTATTTCACACCTCCACTTTCCTACTAGTTTGAGGGTGATAAGGTGAGGACACCATATGCTTGACTCTGTATAAGGATAGAAAATCACCAAATGTTTGATTACAAACATGAGATACCCCACCACTAATAATAACATGAGGATTTCCAAACTAAGTGAATATAAATATGTAAAACACCAAAATTTTTCTCTCTATACCCACAAAAAGATAGGCCATTTAATAAGGTTTCCAACTCTTCTAGTCTCACCTTAATTCGAGGTTGTAGTAAGCAGTTATGGAAAATCTTCTAAGGCACTATCAAACAGCCAGTGATAATGACTCTGGTAACAATCTCTTGTCAGAAAAAATGAGTCATAGCCTAGACTTAATGCAACAGTAGTAACTGACCAAAGAATTCCCTCCAGTTGTAATGAGTCTAGCACATGACTCATTGCCAGACCAAACAAGTCATTGTGTGAGGACCTGTTGTCACAATAGTAGGGAACCAAGAACTCAACTCCTTTGCAACTTGCCTTCATAATGACTCATTATCAAACCTAACACGTCATCAGGATGATATTATTTCCACAATAGCAAGGACACAAAACTTTGATCCTCAGGTCAAGACTTAGACCACGACTCCTTACTAGATATAATGAGTCATTACCTGAGCTGTGATGACTATTTCCTAAAATTTCCTCATCATTGTAAGACTAATTTTTTGGTTTTTCTCATTCTTTTAACTCCTAACCCACGTCGTATAGGCTTCCCAAATGGTGGAATATAGGGATATTTCCCCCAAACTAACCATTGACTCTTAAAATCAATCCACAATAAGAAAAGAAGCGATTCTCTCATATCCAATAGAAAGTTAGGGTTTCTCAACTCCAAGTTAAAATTCTAAGAATTTCTCTATTGTTTCCACTTCCAAGTATTGGGTATTTCATTAATAGGCCCCTTTCACCCATAGAGTCCCAAAAGCTTCCAAAGCCTCAAGTTTACTTTCCCCTTAGGTTTGGGTGCTAGTAAAATATAAGTTTCCCTAAATTTACTCAGTTTAATTTTGTAATTATACCATGAGTTCATGTCTTCCCATAATACTTGCATCTTTCCATGTTCACAAACAATGAAATTTCCCTTTTGGTTGATAATTATTGTATTTGTTTTGCATTATGAAATTCCCTATTATGATCAACTTTAAATTACTATCATGATCAATTGCATTAGATAAAAATGGAGGTTTATGAACACCTGATACCTAGATATTTATGCATATATCAGTTTATATTACTATATTGAGCATATATCAATTTTAGTGTTGTTTAATAGAGAGTGGTACTTAGCACCGAGTGAATGCATGGATGAAGGATCACCCCTAGTTGAGGCTAATACCTTTAGTAGAAGTCCATAAGTTCTAGAACTATGGTACTGCTATAGCTTATAAGGGGTCACCCATCAGTTGTGGCATGACACCTTAGTCATTCGGGATCTTACTTTAAAGGATGCACTCCATCTAGTGTTGGTACCCTTGGTAAGGTACTAGTACCATTCCAACTCAGAGTATAAGGTGGACCCTGATTTTCTCAGATTGGTGTATGTTGGTTATTTTTAGCTCCCGTAGTCTTCAATTCATGTTTTAGCTTATGTTTTGTTCAGGTTTTATTGACTGAGTATTTAATTATTCTATTTTATCCAGTACATGTGTATATATGGTCTTGCATTCAATTTATATGTTCATGCTTTCACGTTCAATTAATGCTAGTTAGTTTCCCATATCATATTCTTAGAACATTCAAAGTACTAATCACATAATTCTTTGCACTATATTATCTCATAATATAGGTTTAGACGGTCAATACCTGAATCATTCTTAGCACATTCTTGTATCACCTAACATTAATTTGGTGACTCCACATTATTCGAGGACTAGTTATTAGTTATTTATTTCTGCATTTCATTTTATTTCAGCATGTTGTAGTTAGTTGGGGGTTTGTCCCAACAACTCATTATGATTTAGAGACTTTCAGATAGTTAGATCTATTTTTAGTATGTTGAGTATTTTAGACAGTGTTAGGATTGATTTCATTACCATTTATTATCATTTTACTTTTAGTTTAGCTCATTCCCATATTTTTAGTGCTTCTCCAGTATTTTAGTGATATGCCAGTCATGGGTTAGCTTAGGGTCACTTGTGTCTCTGAGCACCGCACAACAACTAGGGGGAATTCTCGGTTCATGATAGACATGGTATCAGAGCCAAGTTTAAAGTGTCCAGGTTGTACAAAAGTTGTATCAAATAGAGTTTTATTCATGGGTGTAAAGCGCACCACACTTATTGGTGAGAGGCTATGAAATATTCTAGGAAAGTCTTACTTCTTTCATAATTCATGTCATGTGATAGGGTTTGAAATCTATTAAGTTTCCCATTATGAATCATCCTTTATCAGTTTACAAAAAATGCCTCTTAAGAAAAACAATGGAAGAAGAAATGGGAACCAACAAGCACCAATGCCAGTTCCCTTAGACCATATGAATAAGCAAGTCTCTCATTCTAAGTCCAGTGCTAATTTCACAGTATTAGATCAATCTATGACTTCTCAAAATAATCAGCATGTTGTTGTCTCGAGAAACTTGTAGTGAATATGACAACAACTAAAATCTAGGACTTCACTTATATGAATTATTTGGTGTTCTTTATATCCGTTCCAGAAGAGGATCCATAAAATATTTTGGATAGTGTTAAAAAAGTAACTAATATTATGGATTTCACTTTGAGTGACAATGTTTATTTGGCTTCTTATCAATTACAAGGAGTGGTCATACTTGGTTTAAGCGGTGGAAGGAAGATAAAGGTGCAGATACAGATTTAGTTTAATGGGATGAGCTTATTACTATATTTCTGAACAAGTTCTTCTCTTTTGAGTTGAGAGAAGCCAAAGTATAGGATTTTATCAACTTAAAGTAGAGTAGTATCCGTGTTAAGGAGTATTCACTCTAGTTTTCTTAGTTAGCGACATCCGCTCCTACTATGGTGGCTGATTTTAAGGCTCGAATGAGTAAGTTTATGTCTGGTGTTTATAAGGATATGGTCTAGCAGTGTAGGATTGACATATTGGTTAAGAAGATGGATATATTCATACTAATGGTCCATGCTTAATAGTTTGAGGAGTAGAAGATCAAAGAGAAGGAAAAGGACAATAAGAGGGCCAGAACTAGTAGTTTTAATTTTTCCAAACAGAGGTCGGATGATGGAAATCTCTCTTTATTCCTCCAAAACACTTCAGCCCTAGCCCTATCTTCTCCCAGAGCTTCAGTGCCTAAGTTCTGATAGGATACTTGAGATAGAGCATCAGGCTATAAGTCCCAAGGTAGTGTGAATAGTTCTTACAGCAACCCAATTTGAAAGAGATGTGGTAGGAACCACAAGGGAGAGTGTATGGATTATAGTGATGCCTAATTTGGTTGTGTATTATTGAGATACTTTGAGGGATTAATTAGCATGTATGTAGATAGGTAGGAATGATCGTCAGTATGGTCAGGCTAACTCTTCAGAAGTTCCAGCAGGTTACTCAACACAGTAGGGTATCATTTCTAGTGCAATTAGTGAATGACATCAAGGTAGATTTCATGCCCTTCAGACGTGACAGTATCTGAAGGTTCTCTTATTGTGGTTACTGGTACTTTAAAAGTCTTTCAACTTCATGTTTATGTATTGTTAGATCTTAGAGCCATACTTTCCTTTGTGACTCCCTTTACTATAGTAGATTTTGGTGTCAGTCTAAAGATCCTAACAGGAACCTCACTAGTTTCTACTCCAGTTGGTAGTTCAATCAAAGCTAGATGGGTATACAGAAATTGCCTAGTCACATTATCCCAAAAAGTCACTTCAGTCGATCTCGTAGAGTTAGACAAATGATTTTGATGTAATTCTTTGAATTGACTGGCTCCACTTTTTCTATAACTCAGTTGATTGTAGAAACATAATAGCCCAGTTTTAATTCCAAATGAGCCAATGTTTGAGTGGAAGGGTAGTACCTCAGTGCTTATAAGCCAGTTTATTTCGTTCCTTAAAGCAAGAAAAATGATCTCCAAATGGTGCATCCATAATCTTATTCGAGTCAAGTGATCAAGGTCCAAAATCCTAAGTATTGAGTTAGTTTAATTAGTAAATGAATTTCTAAAAGTGTTTCCTAAAGATATTCTCGGAGTTCTTCCCGAGATGGAAATTGACTACAAAATAGATCTCCTTCCAGATACCCATAAAATTTTAATTCAACCTTACAAAATATCTCTTGCCATGCTTAAGGAATTGAAGAAATAGTGAAAATATTTCTTAGACAGGGGTTTCATCAAGCTGAGTGTCTCTCTATGGAGTGCTTTAGTTATTTTCGTGCACAAGAAAGACAATTCTCTCAGAATATGCATAGACTACCATTAGTTAAACAAAGTCACAATCAATAATAAGTATCCAATCCCAAGGATTGGTTTCTTATTTTACCAACTTTAGGGTCCAACTATTTTTATAATATAGACCTCAGATCCAGCTATCATCAACTGAGAGTCAGAAACTGTGACATTACGAAAACAACCTTTAGGACTTTGTATAGTCATTTCAAATTTGTATTAATGTACTAAGGAATAACAAATGCTCCTGCAAGTTTTATGGACTTGATGAATAGGATGTTCAATCAATACTTAGACATGTTCGTTATAGTCGTTATAGATGATATCCTTATTTATTCTCTTAGTGAGCGTGAACATGAGATCATTTGGGGATTGCCTTCTAGACTCTTAAAGATCACCAATTATTTAGTAAGTTCAACAAGTGTGAATGCTAGTTGAAATCACTATCATTCCTTGGTTATATCATTTACAGTTAATGCATTCGAGTTAATCATCAAAAGACCAAAGAAATAAGAAACTGGCTAGGACCTATCTCTCCATTAAACATCAGGAGTTTCTTGGGTTTAGCTAGTTATTAATAATTGTTTGTTAAAGGATTTATTTGTACTGCTTCTCCCATGTCTAGACCAACTCAGAAAAGAGTTAAATTCCAGTGGTTCGATTTTTATGAGAAGAGTTTTTAGATTTGGAGACTTGACACACCCCTTCTCTAGTTTTGACTCAACCAGAGGGTTCAAATAGTTTTGTGGTATATTGTAATGCTTCCAAAGTTAGCATTGGTTGTGTGTTGATAAAGCGTGGAATGGTTATAGAATATGCCATATAAAACTCAAAACTCATGAGAAGAACTACCCGACTCATGACCTTGAGTTGGCAGTAGTCGTTTTTGCTTTAAATATTTGAAGGCATTATCTATATGGGGTTCATGTTGATGTGTTCACTGATCATATGAGCTTCAGTATGTGTTCCGCAAAAAGGATCTAAAACTTGATCAGAGAAGGTGTCTATATTTGTTGACATACTATGATATGAGTATCTTTTACCATCCAAGGCAAATGTTGTGGCCGACACCCATAGGAGGTTTTCTAAGGGGAGTGTTTCTCACATGAAGGATGATAAGCTAAAGTTAGTTTATGATGTTCATCAACTAGATAGGTTGAGAGTTCAATTGGTGGATTTAACCGAAGTTAGTGTTTGGGTTCAGAACGGGTTGGAATCTTTTTTGGTAGCTGAAGTGAAGGAAAAACAAGATAGAGATCTTATTTTGTAAAATTTGAAAGAGGCAGTTCAAAATTAGAAGGTTGAGATTTTCTCCCAAAGGGGAGATGGTGTTTGTTGCGCCAAAGTACGCACACATATGTATGTGGTCTTACTAAGCAATACAATGGACTTAAGAAAAAGGTCGAATATTGATCCCTCAGAGACTAGTATTAATATCTAACAAAGCTTAGTTCACTAATAAGATTAATTCTGTGCAAACATAACCATAAGAGTTTGTAATTTATAAGTAACTGTAAACTAAACAATACGATAAAGTAAGGGTTTGAATGATTATGTGGAAAATCCAAGGTCTAATGCACTACTAACCACCATACTACGTTGTGAAACTTCATTAGTTAAGATAATTACTTTGGTTGTTGGTTCACGGGATCAATGGTACGACTATGGCCTTTCAAACCTCTAATCGATTACTCAGAGCCCACAACTACACCATTGAGTGGTGTTGTGAGAACTAAGTCAAATACTTTCATATTCATACCGTACTTGAGACAAATAGGGTACTTAATTTTATTCCTATCCTAAGTGAAAATTATAACTTCAGTTAATGAAGATAATAATCCTACGTTATTCATCCAACGTTCTACCCTACCATTTATCTTTCTGTGTTAACAATAGCATTATAACATATATTCTAAGGGTTTCAAGTCCTTAGAATAGTAATAAAAAGGACAAAAAAAAAAACCAAATATGATAATTAACCACAACCAAATAAATTCCAAACAATAGTACTCAAGTTATTGGCCTTAACCCCGCAAAATATTGTTTAGCAAATTATAGACATAACAAGAATCACAAGAGAATAATCCATGTTCAAATACATTAAAAAATTAAAGTAAGGAGATAAAAAGCCCAATAAGTGTGTTCCTCAGTCTCCCTTCAAGTCCCAATGTCGACCAATGTGGCCAACAAACTATCAAAGTGTCCTATTTATACTAGGACCACAAAAGCCGTTTTAATCCTATTGCCATGCCATGATAATATCGCACCTTATAGGAAGCGTGGCATGCCAAAAATGTAATGATAACTGTAAATTATCATCAAAGAAGCGTCCAAGGGCATGCCACAGCCATATCGCGACACCTACGCAGCGTGGCACACTAAACACTCCAACAACGCACACATTAATCAAGCCTTACCCATTGATTTTGTACTTTAAATCCATGTATTGTGGTGTTATTTCCACTTTTTCCAGATTTTTTAGCACCCCTTTATAATCATCAGTAACCCCCAAGCTTCTTATAACATCAAGAACCATGCATTAGAGCACACAACCTCTTACAATTCAAGATTGAAAACTAGAATAAGCTATAGCTCAAGCTAAGAGTACTAGCCTTTATCATTTACTCCTTTACTTGGAGTTTTGACTCTAATTTCATTATAAACACATTATGGACATTACATTTATATTACATAACACTTAGATATCACATGCAACAACGAATATACAAACACTTCAAACACATATTTCATATGCTTAAGTTAAATAGGATCATCATAGACTCTCAACAAAGTACTCACATGAATTCAACATTAAGCCAACAACAGTTAATTTTCATAAAGTAGAGACTAGGAGTCTCAAAAATAGTAATTCACCATAAACAACATGCATTATGAACGAAAACCTACTGTTATCATGCAATCATACATAGAAACTAGCAAGAACATACTACTATTACCAACATAGGTATTTTTAAAATTTACTCCTAAAATAGAAATGGATATTGGGTTCAAAAAGCCTTGTGGAAAAGAACTGAAAAGAACAACCACGGGGTGGGTGAAGTGTGCACCTACTCGACAAACCAAAATAAACTAAAAACTAAAGGAGAAAATCTTTTTGTAATTTTTTTAAATTATTAAAATTAACCCAAAATCTAAGAAATCAACTAATACTAAAGAACTAATGCATCATTTCCCTAAAAACATTGGAGTTTCCCTACCCCACACTTAAAAATTTACTTTGTTCTCAAAGTATACTTAAAAGTAGAGATAGAAATACTCTTTGAGGCGTCTAGGCCTAGCTAGTAGCATTTTTTCTTCAAGAGGGTCTAGGGACCCCACACTTAGTCTTCGCCATGCTCCTTAGCTTCGGTCTCTGGTACCCAGACTTTCTATTAACCTGTGACTCAACAAAAACAAAAAATATGTGAAGTAAAAACAAAAATACAAAAAATAAAACTACGTTAACTTGGGTTACCTACCACGTAGCGCCTGATTTTGTGTCATGGCATAACCTAATATCACTACTTATCTAGATTCTTCATCCTCTTCTTTCTTCTTGGAGGCCATCTTGTCACTCACTTTTGACATCTTGAGAATGAACTCTCAAGGTCAACTCCTTTTTCAACTTTAGCCTTTTTAGTCTAATTAATTATCATCAACTAAGGTTTAGATAGTGGCTAGGGTAACTCAATGAGATTTTATGAAGTGTATTTTAGGGGTGCACTCTCTAGCACCTTACACTTATCCACTTCCATCATTGTGATCATACATAAATCCTTATAGTGGGAAGGTGGGTTAAGAGGCTTTTAAACTCTGAAAACTATCTCTTTATCATCCAATTTCATTATGAGAGAGGAAACTCTCACATATATTAGCGCTCCTCCCGTTGATAAGAATAGATATCCTATAATCATCAGCACTCTGCTATTTACCTCAAAATTTATAACTTTAAAATCAATTGAAATTACAAACTTTACAACCCTTAAGAGCATGACCTAAATTATATTTCTGGGCTTAAATATGGTCTTTTCTTCTAGTTTGATCATCAAGGAGCTTGGTTTCGGCTCACCCAACCCAAGAGTTTCAAACATAGACATGGGCATCACATGTATACTCATCACCAAATCAATCTAGGCATGTACCACTTTACCACCACCAATTTGAATGGGGAAGGTGAAACTCCTTAGTTACTTAAACTTCTTAGTAATATTTTGTGTTACCATAGAGCTGCACTCCTCCGTCAGTGCCACTATCTCAATGTTTTCCAGCTTTACTTTTTTGGTCACCATATCTTTCAAGTACTTATCATACTTTGGCATTCCCTACAAAATATCTAGAAGAGGAAGATTAATGTGAAGCTCTTTAAAAGTGTAAAAGAACTTCTTGAAGAATGCATCCTTCTTTGAATTCTGGAATCGTTGTTGGAATGGTGGTAGTGGTCTTTTCTTCTCAACAGCTTTTGTTTTTGGGTACTCAAACTTTCCTATATTTTTAAAAACTTTGTTTGCAACTGATTGAGGAACCATCTTTGTATCTACCTACTTATTTGTCTATCGAGGCCTCTAATTTATCTCTTTACGACTCCTAAAAGTGATTGCCATTACTTATTTAAGAGGTTATTATCACTTGGTAAACCACCCTGAGAGCTGGTATTCTGTGCCTACTGCAATTGCCCCAATTGTTGCTCAAATTTCTTTTGAGCTACTTGCTAATTTTTAATTTCAAAAGACATATGTTCTTGGTTGGCGAAAATCTTTTTCAAGGTTTCCTTTATGTTATTGGACTATGTATTATGTTGTTGCTGCTGAAACTGCTACTGCTAGTCCCAATGGTATATTTTTTGAGTTCGTGTAATACCTATATATTTGATGGACTTAGGATTGGCACCATAAAAGTCTACAAGTGGCCACTATTTCCATAAATCTCACTCCAAACTAGAGCCTGTTGTACCATATTTACTTGTGTCGAAGTCTATTGCATACCCAACTTGTTTAATTATGCCATCATTTGATTTTGGAGAAGATACAGTCAGCAACTAAGGTTGTTATGATATCAAAATTGATTATACCAAAAGATTTTTTCACCGAGCTACTTAATGTGTCTCTATGCCAATCTGTATTTTCTTATGCAATTTAGTTCAACTAGGTGCATAGCTCATGATATGTCTTTTCCAAAGATTTACCATATGTAGCTGAATCTAGCAAAAAAATTTTATATGGTCAAGTGACTCAACAAAGGTGTGAGCTAATACCTTATTGGACTGTTAATGATATGGACAGTCTTGATGAAGAGACTTGAATCTCTCCAAAGCATGGTATAAGTTCTCATCTGGCATCTACTTGAAGCTTAAAATCTCACTTCATAGTCTCACAGTCTTGTCAGATGGTAAAATATAGATGAGGAAATTTTGGGCTAAGTCATACCAAATTGTGATTAAGCCTATGAACTCAGTGTTTAACCATTTCTTTGCATACCCCAAAAGTTAAAAGGTGAAAAATGTCAGCCTCACTTAATCAGTTGACACACTCATAGGGATAAATATTTCATTGATCTCCAGAAAGTTTTGTAAGTGGACTTGTGGATCTTTATGTGATAGCCCACTAATCTATATACTATGTGCAAAAGCTACACCATATTTTTCTTTGATGTAAATCTTCCTCCAGGCATTGGTCTTTGAATAACGGAGGTCATATTGGTCGCTAGTGGATTGCCATTTTGCAAACTAATATTTGGACTGGTGGATCCACAGCCATGGGTGAAAGAATGGTATATTTTTGGTGAACTTGTAGGATATAGTAGAGAAGGAATGCTTCTCTTCTTTGTTGGTAAAAGTATTGATTGGGTTTGAGGTCTAGTTAAACTAATTCTCAGTCTCTTTCTAGCTTACTTGTATGTTATCCTTAAACACTTAGACTTTAAACCATTGAAAGAAACTCTCCATTTGATGTCACTGGGTGAGTACGACAAGGGGTAAGAGTTGTAGTGTAGTGAGGGGTACTCACTGTCCTAGGTAAAATTGACCCCTTTCTTATTTATACCCTAAGTATATGAGTCATACCTAACATGATTATATAGAAGGAAGTCCTAGCTTAAGTAGACTATTTTAGGTATAGTTGGTGTATACGAGTTAGGGGTTGAGTCATACCTCTTGGATACGAATTAAGTATGTGTGATCATACCTTTAATAGTATGGGTAACCCTGACTCATACCCTAGGGTATAGCTTGAGATTGAAGTCCCACGTATTATGAAATGGTTTGAGGTTGGAGTCCATTGCCCAATGAAATTTCTTAAGGTTAAAGTCCCTTGCATAAAAAGGTCTTTTGAGGTTAATGTACCTCGCTGAATGAAAATGCTTGTGGTTAGAGTCCCTTGGTATGAGGTTAGAGTCCCTTTTGTAATGAACATGCATGAGGTTGGAGTCCCTTTTCTAGAAGAATGTATGTGTGGTTAGAGTCCCTTGTTTTAAAGGTTGTGTATGTGGTTAACGTCCTTGTATAATGAATGTGTGAGCATGGTTAAAGTCCTTTGTCTAATGGTATGTGATTGTTCTTAAAGTCCTATTCCTAAATAGAATTGTCGAATCAAAGTGTGAAAGTTTGGAGTCCTCCACTTCATGTCTAATGAATGAATGTTCAAGAATCTTGTTGAGCCTTGATTTCTTTATTATCATATGATATACCTATATGTAAGGATAAGTGTATGGTTATGATTGATTATGATATATTGACTTTTTGTTGAATAATGATGCTATTTTATCTTTGTCCTCGAGTTAATGCTAGAGCTCCAATCGCTAATCATTTATGAACGCTATGTCCCATGCCACTAGGGGTCAGATTATAATTTTCTCTTCCTACACAGTGATTATGTGATTGAAGCTATTTGTGGATTGACTATGGAGTGGTGAGCTTCCTTATTTTAGAAGACATTCATTCTTAGTCCCCTATTTTTAGGCTTAGTCTTATTTTGACTTGGTTTGGTTATTGTCAGGGTCTTGTCCCAACAGTTATATTTCTGAACATTGGCTTGTATAGATGTATTATGGATGACTGTGGACTTGGGTATATTTGTTAGTGTGTTGATATCTATCAAAATGGTTAGACATTGTAAGTTATGACTTCTAGTATTTTTTTGCTATCTTATTAATTGGTCGAGATTTACCCAACTCATGTGATTGATGTGATAATTATGATGGGTTATTGGGGTGACCTCATAGTCACGTGGGCTTGAGGTGTTTATACGACATGGCCAGGTTTTAGGGTGTGTCAAGTTGGTATCAGAGCCTAGGTTCTTCCTCAGTTGGGTGTCCACAATACCATGTTGAGTATAGTCTCTATTATGGGTGTGAAGTGCACCACACTTATAAAAGAGGAGCTATGAGACATTTTAGATAATGGTTCCCTTACTTGTGTTTTATTCTCAAGCTATAGAGTCTAAGACTTTGGATTCCTCTAATTTCTATGTGTTACCTTTCAGATCATGCCTCTAAGGAGATCTAAGACTCAGCAAAACCCTTATGAGGTCCCTATGGATGAAGCTCATCTAACTTCTAGAGATCAGACCTGGGCTAGGGCAGTGACATCCAACCATCTTTGTGAGGTTCCATCTATCTCCACAAACAATGACTTAGAGAATGACCCTTCTATTCCGTCATCTTAAATAAATGCTACTAATTCCAAGTTTCATCACTCTATCAACCTCTTGAGATAATTGGTAGTTTCTCAATTAGAACGTGGTGCTCCAATTACTGTTTCTTCTAATACCATAAGAATTGGCCAATTTGTAAGGTTAAGCCCTCCTATGTCTTGCACTACAAAGTTTGAGGATAATCCTTAAATATTCATTAATGAAATGGAGAAAATATTATGAATCATGTATGCTTCGGAGATTGAGTCCATTTTGTTTGCTTCCTACAAATTTAAAGATATAGCATGCCAATGGTATTAGGGGTGGGAGTTTTCTAGAGGTGTTGATGCTAGTCCCTCTATATGGGAGGACTTCTTTGAGGCTTTCTTATAACGCTTCTTTCCTCAAGATTTAAGGAAGGCAAAAGCGGAAGAGTTTGTGGACTTGAAGAAAGGAAAGATGTCCGTTCAAGAGTATACCTTGAAACTCCATCAATTGTCAAGGTATGACCTCGAGATGGTTTCTAGATTGAGGGCTAAAATGCATAAGTTTGTCTCAAGATTGTCCCGTGAGTTAGACCTTGAGAGTAAGATAACCTTGTTGATTGAAAACATGGATATTTCTAGGTTGATTGTGTATCTTCAACAAATATAAGAAGAGAAAAAAAAGCAAGTTGAGCTTAGTTAGAGGTAAAGAAAGAAATTTAGGCTTTTTGAGCATAGTGATAGTGATGGTGGCAAGTGGCCATAGATGAAGTGGGTGAGTTCAATTTCTTTCTCCATAACTAGCCTTCTCTGTCTTTACCTAAAGTTATTAGGTAATCGTAAGTCTTAGTTTAGTGGTGAGTCTTAGACATAGGGTGCCTAATTCTAGTTTAGTGGTGCACAGTCGGCTCCACACCGCCCTCCTTACAGATTCCGTGGTCAGTGTCAGAAGGGGAAAAACAAATATTTCCATTGTTGTTAGATTGGGCATATGCAGTGTGAGTTCCCCTCTCTGGCATCTTCTTAGGCCAACAGGGCTCTTATTGCTACTCTATTTACTCCCATTTAAAGGGGTGTTATGTCTGCCTCTGCTTCTGGCATCGGTGCAGGCTGGAATTGCTTTTATGCACTTGCTACTCGCCAGGACTTTGAAGCATGTCCTGATATTGTAACGGGTATATTGATACTAAACTCTCATGATATGTATGTTTTCTTAATCTAGGGTCTACTTTTTTTAATGTGACCCCGTATGTGATTGGGCAACTTGATTGAGGTCCCGAGAGTCTGTCCATTTCTTTTTTGTTTATACCCTGATCGAAGACCCTGTGATTTTTAGAAAGGTCTATAAGTTGTGTGTGATATCATTTGGTGGTTGGGATACTCTTGAAGACTTGATAGAGTTGGATATAGTTAATTTTGATGTCATTCTGGGGATGGATTTATTACACTCTTTCTATACTTCAGTAGATTTTCAGACCTGTAGGGTCATATTCCAATTCCCTAATGAGCCGGTCATTGTATGGGAAGGTGGTTCCCTAGCGCCTAAGAGAAGGTTAATTTATTGGCCAAAAAGTTGATTTCAAAGGGCTGCTTGTATCATTTTGTTTGAGTTAAAGATTCTAAATCAGAAAAGCCTTCTATAGAATCCATACCCATGGTTAAGAAGTTTCCCAAGGTGTTTTCCGATGATCTTCTCGGTGTTTCTTCCGATAGGGAAATTGATTTTAGGATTGATCTTGTTTTGAACACTCATCCGATTTCTATACCTCCTTATAAAATGGCTCCAGAGAAGCTAAAAGAGCTTAAGGATAAATTGAAAGACCTCTCAGATAAAGGTTTTATCCACCTTAGTATGTCTTCGTGGGGTGCTCCCCTGTTATTCATGCACAAGAAGGATGGTTACCTTCGAATGTGCATTAATTATCGTTAGTTGAATGAATTGACCATAAAGAATAAATATCCTCTCCCTAGGATCGATGATTTATTTGATCAACTTGAGGGTGAAAAGTGTTTCTCTAAGATTGATCTTAGATCGAGTTATCATCAGCTTATGATTAGAGATGCGAATATTCCTAAGACTTCTTTTTTGTTGACCAATGCCACGACGGCATTCATGGACTTGATGAATAGGGTCTTCTATCCATTTTTGGACATGTTAGTCATTGTCGTCATTGATGATATCTTATTCTATTATAAGAGTGAGGTGGATAATGTTGGACACCTCCGTGTCGTGTAGCAAACTTTAAAGGATCATCCTTTGTACGCCAAGTTCTTCAAGTTTGAGATTTGGTTGAAAGTCATAGCTTTTCTTAGTCATGCCATCTCTAGTGAAGGGATAATAATAGATTCCCAAAAAGTTGAGGCTATTAAGTAGTGGCCTAGACCTATGACTCTAACCGATATTCGGAGCTTATTGGGCAATTGACCCAAAAGAAGTTCAAGTTCTTGTGGTTCGATACACATGAGGGTAGTTTTGAGATGTTGAAAGATAAGTTGACTTCGACTCTAATTTTGACCTTGCCCAAGGGTAGAGATGGTTTCGTGGTATATTGTGATGCTTCACATATCGGTCTTTGTTTTGTGTTGATAAAACATGTTAGGTTGGTGGCCTATACTTCTAAGCAATTGAAAGTTTATGAGAAGAACTACCCTACTCATGACCTAGAGTTGTTAGCCATGGTTTTTATGTTAAAGATTTGGTGGCATTATCTTTTTGGTGTTGATCTTGATATCTTTTCCAATCATAAGAGTCTCCAATATGTATTTACCTAAAAGTAGTTAAGTTTTCGATTGAGAAGGTGGCTCAAGTTGTTGAAAGGCTATGATATGAGTTTTCATTACCATCCCAACAAGGCAAATATAGTCATCGATACGCTTAGTAGATTGTCCAGGGGAATTTTGGCCTTTGTAGATAAGGATAATCGAGAATTGGTGAGGACGTTCATCGTTTGGAAAATCTTGGAGTTTGATTTCCAGACTTCGAGGATGGTGGTGTATTTGTACTTTCATTATCTCAATCGTCACTTATTGTTGAGATAAAGGAGAAACATGTTTTTGACCCCAACTTGATGAAGATCAAGAGTAATGTGGGTTGAAACAAAGTTGCAGACTTTGTGATTGGTGGAGATGGTATATTGAGATACCAAGGTAGACTATATATTTTCGACTTCAATGGATTGAGGGAAAGGGTCATGGTCGAGGATCATGAATCTTGGTATGATATACATCCCGGTTCCACTAAAATGTATCACAACCTTAGAGAGTTCTATTGGTAGAGGAATAAAAAACATGATGTGGCTAGCTATGTGGCCAAGTGTATGGTGTGTCAACAAGTGAAAGTTGAGCACATGATACCTGGTGGGTTCTACCAAGAAATTGTGTTGCCCGAATGGAAGTGAGAGTCACTTAATATGGGTTTTGTTACCGGTCTCCCAAAATCTTGAAATCAATGTGATTCTATTTGGGTCATTGTTGATAGAATAACTAAGTTCGCTCACTTCTTGCCCTTGAGTACAAATTACTTGATGAAAGATTATGCTAAGTAGTATCTTTCAGAGATCATAAAGTTACACGGTGCTCTGGTTTCTATTATCTTGGATCGCAGTCCTCCATTTTCATCCCACTTTAGGAATTTATTTCATAAGGGTTTGGGTACTAGAGTAGGCCTTAGTACCGCCTTCCACCCGTAAATGGATAGGCAAGAAGCAGGATGGACCATCTAAACATTGGAGGATATGCTAGGGGCTTGTCTGATTGATTATAGTGGTAGTTGGTATGGCCACTTGCCTTTTATTGAGTTCGCCTATAATAATAGTTACTTATCTAGTATTGGCAGGGCCCCTTTTGAGGTATTGTATGGTAGTAGATGTCTATCTTCTATTACGTTGTATGAAGTTGGAAAGGATAAGTTGCTTGGCCCTAATTTAGTTCACCAAGCCTTAGTGAAGGTGAAGGTGATTCGTGATAGGTTGAAAAATGCTAAAATTAGCCAAAAGTCCTATGCGAATGTGAGGCATGGGGACTTAGAGTTTGGTGATGGTGATTGGGTATTCTTGAAGGTGTCTTGCATGAAGGGAGTAATGCAATTTAGTAAGAAGGGGAAGTTTACTCCCAGATATGTTGGTCACTACTTAATTGTGAAGAGGGTTGGAAATGTAGCCTATGAGTTGATGTTTCCTTCAAGTATGAACTCCATTCACCCAATTTTCCATGTCTCTATGTTGTGGAAATGTGTGGGCGATCCGTCGTTTGTTATTACCTTAAGGAATGTTGATATCTCAAACTCTTTGTCCTATGAGGAGATCTCGGTAAGTATCTTGGATCGGCAAGTTTGCCGGTTGCGAATAAAAGAGGTGCCTTCAGTGAAGGTTCTATGGAGGAACCAAAAGTCTAAGAAAGCTATGTGGGGAGTGTAAGAGGACATGAAGTCCAAGTATCCACATTTGTTTCCTATTTCAGAACCTTGGGATGGAGGTATGTGTTGATCTCTTTTCCTTGATTTATGTATTTGATGGACAACGGGTTAAAGTACCTAATGTATTAAATTGAGCTATTCCTTGAAAGGCCATGGGTTCAAGTCCCTAATTCTTTGAAATTAAGTGTGTCTTGTTATGATTGTTTTAAGTCCCTAGTATCTTGAGTTGATTTATGTCCTTGGTAAAATGATGGGTTCGAGTCCCTAATCCTTAAATTGAGTAAGTATCCTTTATAAGTAAATGGGTTGAATTCCTTAAGTTGTGAAATGTGAAAGTGTTGATAAGAAAAGGTTTAAGTAGATAAGCTTTGGAATAAACAAGTGTCTTCATAAATAAGGGGTTTGAGTTCCAAAGTCGATGAAGTGAATGATTGATGGATAATGAGTATGATGTGTGTTATATCCTTGTTGTATGTTTGTTCTAACTTGTTCAAGGGTTGGTTTGATATGTGATAATGTTTTAACTTTAGTTTATTGCTTTCTATACATGTCATTCGCGGATGAATAATCCAAGTGGGGGAGAATTGAAACACTTACACTTTGAACCATTGAAGAAAACTCTGCATTTGATGTCACATGGATGGGTACAACTAGGGGCACGAGTCCTACCCCTTGGATATGAGTCGTATCTTACTTTCCCTCCACTCTCATATCCTAGAAAGTGTGGTGAGGGTTACTCACTGTCCAAGGTATGAGTTACCCACTCTTCAATCATACCCTAATTATACGAGTCGTACCTAACAAGATCGTATAGAAGGAACTCCTTGCTTGAGTAAACAATTTTGAGTACGGGTAGTGTATAAGAGTTAGGGGTTGAGTCGTACCATTTGAATATGACTCAAGGGTGTGTGATTGTACCCTTAATAGTATGGGTGACCTAGGAGAAGCCTAGGGTACGATTCAGGCTACCACTCGAACCCTAGGGTACAGTTCGTAAGGTGAGTCGTACCCTTGTAAGAGTTCATTTTATAGATTTTTAAATAAGGGCCTTGTGGTCATTTCCCATACCTTAAACCCTAAGTCCCTTTATATATAAGTGTATAAGGCCTCCTTAAACATATTATAAGTGGATCAAACATTCAAAACTCTCTCTCAAACATAATTTGTGAAGGATTGGAAGCTAGGGTTCAATGTTGTCCATCTAGGAGCAAAGTGAAGTTAAGCTTCTTGGGTAAATCAATTTGTCTAAGGCATTTATCTCTTCCCCTTGTTAAATAACTCTAAGCACAATTATTTTACACTTGGATTAGTAAGTGTACATTGTGGTTTTAAAATCAAATGAATAGGGTTTTGTTGCCTAATGATGAATAATGTTGAATCTTTCTTAGACTGGTGTTTATACATGTTAATAAAGGTGATGTTCATATATGGGTTATTTTTGTGTGAGTTTTAACATGAGGGTCTTGATTAACCCTAACCTTGGGGATTTATACCATGAAAATAGCCATATTAAAGGTATGCATATAAGGCCTTTGTGGAAATATCTTAGTGAATTGTCTAGTCATATATTGATGATGTTTTGAACTAGGGCAATGACCCAATAAGCATGAATTATTTATGAATGGTCTGTTAAAAGTATTGTGATATATGTATTGTATAATTTATGTCCATGTTGAGTTAATTGACTAATAAGGGGTTAAAGTCCCTAAACATGATAATGTATTTAAATTGTGTGTTGAACCAAGTGTGGTGAGAATCTGGTATAAGATGATTAATGAAATATGAGTAGCTGTGAGTCTCTTGGTAACCATAACTTGAATTGTATGATGGATTGAATGGAGGAAATGGCCTATTGAAATGGTTCAACAATGAAGCCTCCCATAAGGACCATAGGGGCATGTATAGTGTTTAATTGGTTAAATGATAAAGTTCTTTTAGTATTGTATGAAATGAATGTTGATGAGTAGGCAAAGGGCTAAAGTCTCAATGTAAACTAATGATAATTGTGATGTCTTGAGGTGGAAGTCCCTTTCCTTATGAAATGGCTTGAGGTTGGAGTCCCTTTCCCAATGAAATTTCCCAAGGTTAAAGTCCCTTCCGTAAAGAGATCTCTTGAGGCTAATGTACCTCACTAAATGAAACAACTTATTGTTAGAATCCCCTTGCATGAGGTTAGAGTCCCTTGTCTAACAAACGGGCACAAGTTTGGAGTTCTTTTCCTAGAGAAATATGGATGGATAGAGTCCCTTGTTCTAATAATTGTGTATGTGGTTTAAATCCTTGTCTAATGAATGTGTGAGCAAGGTTAAATTCCTTTGTCTAACGGTATGTGATTATGGTTAAAGTCCTATGCCTAAATAGAATTTTTGAATCTAAGTGTGGAAGGTCAGAGTGCTCCACTTCATGTCTAATGAATGAATGTTCAATAATTTTGTTGAGCCTTGATTTGTTGATAAGCATGTGATATACCTATACGTAAGGATAAGTGTGTGGATATGATTGATTATAATATATTAATTTTTTGTTGAATAATTATGCCATTTTATCCCTATCCTTGTGTTACATACTAGTGCTCCAACCGCTAACCATATGTAGATGCTATGTCCCCAAATAGTGATTAGGTGATTGAAGAAGTTCGTGCATTGACTACGGAGTAGTGAGCTTCCTTATGTATAAAGACATTCATTCTTGGCCCCTTATCTTTAGACTTAGTCTTATTTTGACTTGGTTTGGCTATTATCGAGGGCTTGTGCCGATATATATATTTCTAAACATCGGTTTGTATAGAGGTATTGTGGCTGACTGTGGACTTGGGTATATTTGGTAGTGTGTTGATGTTTATGAAATGGTTAGACATTGTTAAGTTATGACTACTAGTATTTTTTCTATTATATTATTATATAGTCGGGATTCACCTGACCCTTGTGATTGATGTGATGATTATGATGGGTTATCTGGATAACCTATGGTTCATATGGGATTGAGGTGCCCATATGACATGACCTGATTTTGGGGCATGTCATAACCTATTGTCTAAAAAATAAGAACCAAAAACAAAGTGAAATTCACCAAATAAATCAAAAAGTAAAACTAAAACTACTATGGTTGCCAAATTAATGGTCCCCAACAACGATTCCAGAAACTTGTTGCATCCAACCGCACACGGTAGTGTACATGGTCTAACCAAGTAATACATTGGCCTTATAAAAAAGTGGAATATCTAGCAATCATAGAATTGTATTAACAGTCTAAGTTAATTCACTAATAAGATTAATTCAATGCAAATATAACCGCAAGAGTTTGTAATTTATAAATAACCAAAAACTAAACAATGAGATAAATTAAAGGTTTTAACAATTATAAGGAAAAGCCTAGGTCTAAGGTACTACAAAAAATCATACAATATTGTGGAACTTCATTGGTTTTGTTAATTATATGGGTTGTTGGTTCACATGATCAATGGTGCGAATATGGCCTTCTGAACCTCTAATCGATTACTTAGCCCCAACAACTACATCGTTGAATAGGGATGTGAGAACTAAGTTAAATGATTTTTTATTCATACTTTACTTGAAAAGAATAGCGCAGTTGAGTATATTCCTATCCTAAGTGCAAATTATAACATCAATTTATGAAGATTATAATCTTATTCTATTCATCCCACGTTCATCTCTACCTTTCATCCTTTTGGGTTTACTGTAGAGTTATTCCATGCATTCTAAGGGTATTGAATCCTTAAAATAGTAATAACAAGAATATAAAAAGAATCAAATAGGATAACTAATCACAACAAAATTAATTCCAAATAATAGTACTCATATTCTTGGCCTTAACCTTAGAAAAAAGGGTGTTTAGCCAATTATTGACATAACAAGAATCATAAGAGTTTAATACATGTTCAAATCCATTAAACAACTGATGTAAAGATATGAAAACCCCAATATTGTGTTATCAATCCTCCTTCAATTCCCAAGGTCGCCCAATGTGTCCAACAAAACATTGAAGTGTCCTATTTATACTAGGACCAAAAAAGTCGTTTTTAACCTATTTGCGCGTCACACATATATCGTGCCATGTAGGCAGTGTGGAGTGCCAAAAATTTTGTGGAGCACTTTAAATTTTCATCAAGAAAGTGTCTATGGTCATTCTATAGCTATATTGCAACACCTACGAAACGTGGCATGCCAAGCACTCCAAAAATACCAAGTTTGATCAAGCCTTGCCCATTGTTTTTGTACTTTAAGTCCATGAATTCTGGTGTTGTTCACACTTGATTTCTAGTTTTTTAGCATCCTTTTATCCTCCTAATAAAATCCAAATCTTCCTATAAAATCATGAACCACACATTAGAGCAGAAAAACACTTACAATTCAAGATCAAAAACTAGAGTAGGCTATAGCTCAAGGTAAGAGTACTAACCTTTGTCCCTTACTTCTTAACTTTGGGCTTTGACTCTAATTTCACTATGAGAACCCTATGGAAATAAAATTCACATTGAAGAAGACTTAGATGCTTATCTCTAAAAGTAATTACTCCCTAAGCATAAGATAAATCCTTCAAACAACACTAATTAAGCTAGGATAGCAACACTGAGGTGCATAAATCCACCTCAGATTAGTAGTATTTGCTTTCAGGGTGGATTATGTGTTGCATATGGGGAAAAATTGAGGTAGAGAATGTTAGTAGAAGCTCATGTTTCCAATATTCTATTTATCAAGGAGCCACTAAGATATACCGTGACTTGCGGGAAGTCTATGGTGGAATTGCACAATGAAGGATCCCACAGAACTCGTGGCTAAGTGTCCAAGTTTTCAATAGGTTAAGGTTGAGAACTAGAGGTCTATTGGTATGCTTCAGTAATTTTGTATTCCTATGTGGAAGTGAGTAGTGGTGAATATGGACTTCATTACAAAGTTGTCTCTATGCATCCACAACATGATTCTATTAGGGTAATCGTGGACCGAATGACTAAGTCAACTCATTTCTTTCCAGTTAATACTTTCAATTCAGCCAAAGATTATACAAAGCTCTATCTTAGGGAGTTGGTGAAATTGTATGGGGTCCCTTTGACCGTTATTTAAGATAGAGGTACCCATTTTACAATTTGATTTTTGAAGACTTTCCAGAAGAGTCTTGGTATCCAAGTTCATCTCAGTACATCTTTTTACTTGTAGACAAATGGTCAGGATGAGAGGATCATTAAAAACTTAGATGATATATTGAGGGAATATGTAATTTATTTGAAGGGTATTTGAAAAGATCACTTGCCTTTGATTGAGTTTTCTTGTAATTACAGTTATCACTCAAGTATTTAGATGGACCCATTTGAGGCTTTTTATGTTACGAGGTGTAGATATCCTATTAGGTGGTTATAGGTTCAAGAAGCTACCTTGATAGGGCTAGATTTTGTGCTTGAGGAAATGAAAAAAGTTTAGCTGATTAAAAAAATGCTAAAAACTATTCGGAGTCATAAGAAATCCTAAGAAGATGTGAGAAGAAGGGATCTTGAGTATGATATTGGTGATTTTATCTATTATAAAATTTCTCCTATGAAAAGGGTGAAGAAGTTTGGTAAGAAAGAAAACATCATTCCCTATTATGTTAAGGTAAGGTAGCCTATGAATTGGAATTACTTGTAGAGTTAGTATTATTAGTACATCCAGTCTTCCATGTCTCATCGCCAAAGAAATACATTGGTGTTCCAGCCTCAGTAGTCTCTTTAGAAAGGTTTGACATAAAAGATAACATCTCTTATGAAAAGGTCCCAATTAAGATACTTGATCGTCAGATTCGTAGGCTAAGGAATAAAGAGGTCTCCTTAGTAAAGCTTCTATGGAGAAATCAGTTAGTTGAAGGAGCTACTTGGGAAGTAGAGACAGAGTTGACCAAGTACTCCTCATCTTTTTTTATACTAAGTTCTAACAGGAAGTAATAGTTTACCTAATTAATTAATTCTTTCATTTTTATCTCAGACTACTCAGCTATTTTTGTGTCATAGCATGTATTCATGAGTCTTGTTCAGTCCATGCATCAATCATAGAATCAAACATCAATTCATGGTTCAGCTCGTAAGTATTCAGTGGAAAAATCTTAACTATTCCCTATTACTTTAGCTTAGTCAGTTTTATTTGGTTATGAATGATCCCAAGGTGGAGATGTTGTAATACCCTAAAATTTTTAGCTCTAGACCCTCCAGAATATAGGCCATTGAATTAGCTTTCAAACACTACTAGTCTAGCCTTAATCCTATTACATAGTAAAAAGTTATGGAAACTTTTCTGAGGTACTTTCAAACAACTAGTGACAACAACTCTGGCAATGACCTGATGTCATACACAATGAGTCATAGCCTAGAATCATTTCCATGGAAGTAAGTGACAAACAATTTCCTCCAGTGGTAAAGAGTCCAATACATGAGTCGTTGTCAAACAAAATGAATCGTTATATGAGGACCCGTTACCACAATACTACGGAATAAAGAACTTAGACACTTGGTAATGAGCCTTCATAATGACTCGTTATCATACCTAATAAGTTGTAAGGAGGAAGTCATTGCCATAATAGAAAGGACCCAAAAGCTTAGGTCATTAGGTTATGACACATTCAACGACTCATTACCAGATATAACTAGTCGTTAGCAGAGCCATGATGACTGATTACCGAAATTTCCCAAATATTTTAAATAGGGCTTTTTGGGTTTTCCCATTACTTTAACTCCTAACCCACGTCTTTTAGGCTTATTTAAGGGTGGAATATAGTGCTATTTTCCCCTAAACTAACCATTAAGTTTTAAAATCAATCCACAATAAGAAAAGAGATAATTCTCTCATCTCTAAAAGAAAGTTAGGTTTTCTCAACTTCAAGTTCAAATTCCAAGGATTTCTCTAAGGTGTCCACCTCCAAGTATGTGGGATTTCATCAATGGGTTTCTTCCACCCATTTAGTCCCAAAGTTTCCAAACCGTCAAGTTTACTTTCCCCTTAAGTTGGGGTTCCAGGTCACATATGAGTTTCCCTAAATTTCCTCTATTTAATTTTGTGATTATACCATGAGTACATGTCTTCCCATAATACTTGAATCTCCCTATTATGATCAATTATAAATTATTATCATATTCTATTGCATTAGACAGAGCTGGTGGTTTATGAATACCCAATACCTAGGGAGTCATGAACATATAAATTTACATTACTATATTGAGAAAATATCAGTTTCAGTGTCGTTAAATTGTGAGTGGTACATAACACCGAGTGAATGCAGGGATGAAGGCTCACTCATTAGTCGAGGATGAGAAATTTTTTATAAGTCCCTAAAAACCAAAACTACAGTACAACCATAGGTTATAAGGGGTCATGTATTAGTTAAGGCATGACATCCTAGTCGTTTGGTTCCACGGTTTAGTGGATCCATACCAGCCATTATTGGTACCCTTGGCAAGGTACTAGCACCCTTACAACTTGGGTTATAGGTTGGTCCACAATTTGCTCAGATTAGGATATGTAGGTTATTATTAGCTCCCACAGTCCTCATTTCGTATTTTAGTTTATATTTAATTCAGGTTTTCTTGATCGAATATTCAGTTATTCAGTTTTATCCAGTACATGTTTGTACTTAGAATTGCATTCAGTTTATGTGTTCATACATTCACGTTTAGTTTAAACCAGTTAGTTTCCCATATAGCATACTCAGTATATTCAAAGTACTGATATCATAATTCTTTGTGCTATATTGTCTCATAATGTAGGTTCAGACGCTTAGTACCCAAATTACTCTTAGCATGTTCCTGTACCACACAACAACAGTTTGATGAGTCCTCATCTTTCAAGGACTACTTATCAGTTATTTATTTCAGCATTTCATTCTATCTCAGTTAGTTAGATTTAGTTGGGGGTATGTCCTAACAACTAATTATGATTTAGATGCTTTCGGACAATTAGATATGTTTGTAGTTTTTTGAGTATTTCAAACAATGTTAGCATTGGTTCCATTACTATTTATTATTAGTTTACTTTTAGTTTAGCTTCCACCGAACATTTTTAGTATTTTTCTAGTATTTTCGGGTCACTTGTGTCTTTAAGAACCTTGTTAGGACTAGAAGGTAGCCTCGGGTCATGACAATATGCCCTTCCCAAAATTGACACTCCTAGATTTATTATTTTATAAAGAAACTGATTCAATCCACTTAGAAACACAATCCATAGATGCTAAAATGTATTGGAAAATGATCTCACAAAGGGACCCATGAAGTTGATCCCCCACAATATCAAATAATTCAACTTTAAGGATCGACATAAATGGAATTTCATGCCTCCTTGATATTATTCCTTTCCTTTGACATTGTTCACAAGTGAAAACAAAATCTTGTGTATCATGGTACAAGGAAGTGCAATATAACCAAGTTTTCAGTAGTTTTTCAATTATCTCAAAATCTACCACGGTGGCCACATTCCAGAGAAGAGTGATATGCCTCAAGAATGGGCCTTATAATATTATCGGCTAAATACCTTCGAATAACATTGTCAGCACAACCCCTAAAGAGATATGGCCAATCCCAAAAACACCACTTAACATAATGTAAGAACTTTTTTATTTTGTATGAACTTAGACTCTAATGTATTAAGCCACAGATGAGGTAATTAGAAAAGTTGGTATAGCAAGGATATACCATAAATATGACACCTTCATCATGGAAATACTCATTGATATAAATCTCCCTGAATTTATTTACTATAGACTCTAGGTACGACAAGTAGTCTACTACTTGATTCTCACAACCTCTCTTTTCACCTTAAATACAAAATCTTCGAGAAATAAAGTCCACTAAATTAACCTTAGTTTTGCTTTTTTCTTTTCCATCAAATATCGGATGACGTCAAGAGGTATGGAAAATCAGCTCAATACACAACAAATAGGCATGAAACTTCTCAAAAGTATATACCACAAATAATAATTCATGCTACTTGACAATGTAATTCTGTAGCACCTCATCTAATGATTTACTAGCATAGTCGACAAGATGGAATAACTTGTTCCATCTTTTCCCTTGAACCACACCTAATGATATCCCATTAGCATTACAAATAATTTTAAATGTGAGCCTACAATTTTCAGCCATAATGGTAGGTTGTGATACAAGCTTTTTCTTTAGAAAATTGAATGTCCTCACACAACTTCGATCAAATTCAAATTTCACACCTTTTCAAGAAACTTGTTCTCATAATAAATAATAGAAGAGAAATAAAAAGAAACATCAGCATCCCATGACCTAGTAATGTTGCTATAAGAGTCTTGTAATGCCCCACAAAATCCTCTTCCAGTCAGAGCCTTAGAGCGTATTTTGGTAAAGCAAAAATTTGAGTCAAAATGTTTTAGAAATATCCTCCCAAGTATGAAATACTTTGAATCGTATGGGAATCTATTTGATCATGAATTGAGATCATAGAGGTCCCCGAACTCATAGAAGAGTTTAAAGCTTTCCTATCATTCAAGTTTTAGTGACCTTCAAAATTTGGGTCAACTTCAATCAACCATAATTCCTTTTATACATTGAATTATAGGACCTACTATATATAAAATGAAAAATCTTTGAATTATCTTTCCAACGATACCAATTTTGTCAAAAACTAATATCGGAGCAAAGAGTTATGCCCATTTTACTCCAGCATGTCTAGCCGAGAAACTGGTGACGACAATTGTGACAAGCCGTCACGCCCGTGATGGCCTATCACCAAATGTCGTCAGCCCTGGGTAGAAAATTAAGAATTTGACCACTTTTTGTAACGACAATTCATGACGGCCTATCACGGACCTGACGGCTTGTCACGGATATCGTTAAGAATATTTTTCCAACAATTTTAGAATATTTTTGCAAGGGTATTTTGGTCATTTCCCACCTTTTGGAAGCCTCTATAAATATGGAAAACCTCATCCAAAACCCTAATTTCCTTTATTTTCTCTTCCAATTCTCTAAAGAGAGAATATCTATGGTTTTATTCAAGAACCCTAATCTTCCGAAAATCATCCATACATTCTTCAAGATTTCTTTAAGAATCAAGTTCCTCATAGTGTGGGATTTGAGAATCATTTATTACAAGTGGGTATAGAGTCTCAAGCATTAGAATTCATCCAATTTCAAAGATTAAGGTATGTAGATGTTGATTATTGGGTTTCTTTCATCCAAGAAGCTCAAGAACCCTTTTTAAAACTAAAATATTTTTATGTTTATGAGTTGTTAATGATTTGTATGACTTTAAATTAATGTTTAATGTGTTGTTGAGTTTTGATTTATGTTTTCCTGCAAAATTTATGAGTTTTAACCCTATTATGTGGAATTTATGTGATGTTTGTGATAGACCTTCTTTAAGTTGTTTTCTATGTGATGTGTTCATGACTTTTGGTTGTAGAAATGGTTGACTAAGTGAAGCATGTCACCCATAGGTTTGATAAAGAGCATAGGTGAAGCATCTGGAGACTCACCAAAGAAAAAAAAAGAAAAGTGAGAAGAAAGGTAAGGGAAAGAGAGAGAGACCCGATAGTGATGGAGGCCGAAAAGTAGAGAAGAGGGCAAGAAAGAAGAAGGAGAAGGAAGAGTTAAAAAAGGCAGAAATTGAGTCCTTAGTTGATAACGAGAAATGGGAGACAGCCATCCGAGCTAGGGCTGCAGGTGCCTCATCTAGCAAGGCTCTAGCTACTGCAAAGCCAGATGCTCCCGATGGAGAGAAGATAGTAGATGATGCAGTAGCAGGGTCGGAGACCCAGGATCCATGTGCTTGATTGCCGTCAGGTATACCCTAACCCTTAGAGTAGTTTATTTTTTATTTTAAGTTGAGGGTATAGGGTAGGGTGTTGTTATAGCATATTTTGTAGATAATTAGG
Organism: Capsicum annuum; assembly: GCF_002878395.1. Taxonomy (NCBI): domain Eukaryota; kingdom Viridiplantae; phylum Streptophyta; class Magnoliopsida; order Solanales; family Solanaceae; genus Capsicum; species Capsicum annuum. Next base: position 84,636,389 of record NC_061115.1, on the reverse strand, counting down.
AGTAATACAAGTACTTGTGGCAGTTAGCTTGTTTTGTGATTTTTGAGTACCTCTCCAGTGGTCTGATATATTGTCTACTGTGTGAATTGCATCCTTTTGTGACCACTATGCATCTTTTTGTGGCATTAGTCTGGCAACTGAATAACCTTTGTGAAACAAGTACATGAACCGGATAAGTAGTGATATGCAAGGTACTTGTGTGCCATGTGTGTGTAAGGTCTTACTCAGTTCTCGTTGTGTGTTGAATCTAGAACTTGCTCGGTTAGTCTTGCCATGGTCATAGGATAGGAGTTAGGAAAGGATATGATTAGTCCACTTTTAGCCTAAATAACCTTCCCAATGTGATTAATATCCCTTGATCCTTGTTAGAGCCTAATTAGCTTATTTCTTTATATGATACCTCTCACCTTCCCGTTTACATCACAATGAACCTGTTTTGGTCCTGGTCCTCCTTGGACACTGTGCATCTTGACTTAGGCAAACAACCTAAGTTGAAGGTGGCTATCATAGGGGTGCAGGATACAAAATGAGTATGAAGATAGGAAGAATAAAAGAAAAGAATAAAAAAAATTGGGTGCAGTGAAAAAGGAATAAGAAATGAGAAAGTTGTGTAAAAGATAATAAAAAAATAATGTGATAATTCAAAGACCGCATCCATCTTGAGCATGTGTGATCAATAAAAGAGAGGAAGAAAAGAAGGTTGAGAGTTGAAACCCCAAGAGTTTAGTGTAGTATCAAGGAGGCATAGTCACTCTAAAATATCCATGGATATCATACCAGCCTCTGGCCTACATTATAAGCTTAAGAAAAGCCCTATAGTGCTCCTAACTGACCTGTCTGAAAACTTGGGTACTGACTATAAGGGTAAGCCTATGGCATTTGACACACAGTGTTTGGAACTTCATTCTGAGAGTGAATCTTGTTTTATCCCTCTATTTATGTATTTGAATCCTGATATGAGCAAAAGAGGGATTTCTTTGTTGTGAGGGCACACAGTGTATGTTGCTAGTCACTGACTTGTTCAGATGAGTGTGATCTTGGTATGGCATGGTTGCTATTGCTAAATTTTTGCCGTATCTTGATTCTTGTAAGCTGCATGGTTGTTTTTCAAAACATCAATAGTGAGCTTTAAAATTGACTGACCTTGGAGGTGGTGAATGTATTCTGAACTAGTATGAGTAGTTAGCTGCCAAATTGTATTTTGTATTCTCTTAGTTATGTTATGGTTGCTTGAGGACAAACAATTGTTTAAGTTGAGGGTGTTGATGTGTGAGCCTACGCTAACATATTTGAGGCTATTAACTCTAAATAATTGTAAGGTCTTGAGCAACTTTAGTTGTTTTTTATTAGTTTACTTTGATTTTTGCAGTAAATGTTGAGATGAGGGAGAACAAAAAATAATGGAAGCAAAAAGGCTGAAAAGTGAAGCAAAATAAAGGATAAGTGTGGCTGACGATGTTTATGATAAGTCGTCAGCCTGGTGATAAGCTGTCAAGGATGCCGCCAGCCTTAAACAGAGAATGGGAGTTGAAGACATTTTTGTGACGATGTTCGTGATAAGCCATCGGGTTGGTGATTAGGTGTCAACGTCGTCGTCAGCCTTAGGCTGCAAGAGCCAAAATTGCAGAAGAGCTAACGACATCAGTGATAAGTCGTCAGGTTGGTGATAAGGCGTTAACGTCGTCGTCAGCATTAGACAGCAAAAGCTAAAAGTGCAGAGGAGCTGATGACATCCGTGATAAATCGTCACGGATGTCGTCGTCTATTCCGAGAAAAAGCAGCAACTTTAATTTTATTTTCTTATTTAGGTTAAACTATTTAAAGCTTTGTTTTAGGGTTTTCTAAGGAATTATTCATTCATTCATCATCATCATTGTTCAGAAAAGAGAGTTCGATACTTTGAGTTTTGGAGAATATTTTCCGATCTTTCTTTCTCTATTTTGTTTTGGATTCGAACAATACAACTATTTTGGAGATTTTCCTTTGTGATTTAATCTACGATTCACTAATTATTATTCATCCCTGTAAGTTAAACTTCTCAATTATGAATTCAATTATGTGTTTCATTCTTTGCACCATGAGTGGCTAAACTCCATTAACCTGAATTATGGGATCTAGGGTTAGGTCATAATGATGTGCTAAACACTCAAGATTTAATAAGTGTTTAGGATTTCTTGATAATTCTGAGATTTTAATTAACGTTTGTTGGTTGCAAACAGTAGACACACTTACTTTGATTTTCTTGAGAAAGAAATCATATACAGTAGGAAGTAAATTATCAACAAGGACTCGGAAATACTTCGTTTAATAATCAGCACTGCAACAAGGTTGATTAACCTGAGGTAAAATCTGGGCAGAGAATAGCGATTTCCTAAGTCTGAGAGGATTAGGAAATTAGACGCTTAAATAGGTCGAGAGACATTTGAGCATATCATCGATAAAGATAGCTTGTTATCCTAACCACCGTGAGAATCTTGAGTCACCTTTAGCATCTGTTATGTGCCGTAAGCCCTAGTGAACATAATTCTGGTTATTTCATAAAATCTTGGTTACAAACATCAAAATTAAAGTGACAAACAATCATTTGTGAAACTTAAACCCCCATTTCAGTAAACGTTAAACTATCCGTGAATTAAATCGCAAATGACTTGAGTTCACATCCTATTCCCTGTGGGATTCGACCCTAACCTAGTTGGGTTTTATATTGACAATGACCGCTTACACCCATTCAAGAGTGTAGTTTGAGCATTATCAATTATTTCAGTCATCTTCTCTGGATCATGACGATGCTTTGACCCCACCTCTTCGATGCTTGCTGATTTCTTCAATTGATCTGCCATTAGAGCAAATCCTCGCAATCATACAATAAAAAAAAATCACAAAAGTAAAAGAAAAAACCGCAAGAACAATGATGAACAAAAAAATATAAAATATATAAAATTTGGGAAAAAGACAACATAGAATAATTGTAAAATTAGTAATTACCTTATTTTGTGGAGCAAGATTTTTATCTATTAAGGTAAAAAAAAACATGAGGAAAAAAAAAATTGAAATGAAAATATGAAGAATAAGCGCTATTTAAAAATAAATAAATAAAAAGATACAATAAAATAGAAAAGAGAATAAGTGCTTAGAGTAAAAATAAGAAAAATTACTCCTTAATATCAGTAAAACACACATATATTGAGTAGTCTCATAAAAAAATATTACTTTTACTATAAAATATAATTTTATAAAAATATTGTTATTCATCATAGTTATATTATTAAGTTTGTCGCTTTTTCTAATCTTTCCTATTGAATGTGGGGGTGCAAACGAATATTCCAAGTCTTAATGAGTATGGTGATGAAACCATGTGGCTGGCTGCTCCATTTTTTGCAACCCCAAAAGAGACTCTTCAAATTTCAATTCTCACACGCAAAGAAAGGAGAAGAATTCACAAGACCCGACTTCAGAGGATCCCTCGTTGTTGTTTGTCCACTTCCTCTGTGTACCCATATCCACTTTGAAATCTGAATCTCCAAGGGAAGGGAATTTATTTGAAGCTCAAGAAATCATTTAGATAGAGGAAAAATGGATAAGATGACGGATACAACCATGGCAACCTCTGCAACAACGACAACGGGGTCTTTCGGGTCATCTTCAATTTTCACTAATTATCCCCTTATGTCTGCTCTCATTGGCTTTGCTCTCGCCCAATCCACCAAGCTCTTCACTTCATGGTATTCTCCCTTTATTTTGTGATTTAGATTCAATAATAGATTTTTTCTGGAAAGATGTTTCATATTATTTTGTCTTTAATCTTGGACATTAAATGCTTTAGGACCTTATCTGGCATTCAGATGAGGATCTTGACATTAACAGCTGCTGCAACGCTATCTGCTTTCAGTTTGGACATTGTATATATACAACAACAACATAATCACACAAATGGGGTATGGGGATGATAGAGAGTACATAGACCTTACCAAATGAAGCTGTCAAAATGATTCCATCAGTCTTCCAGATAGGCAAGTTAAAAAGTCTGCTCCAACATCAAATATCTACAATAAAATATCAATGCAGTGAATATGGTTGGGTCATCCCTGCACGCATTCACAAAACCAATGACCCTACTTTATGGAGGGAGCGAGGTTTTAACCGAATGACCCTCGGCTCAAGTGCAGCAAATTAAAGCAGTTATATGAAAAAGAAAATATGACACTAAAGAAAACATGTCAACTAATAAGGACCTCGTATATATATTTGACAAAAATTAAGAATGTATATAAATAATAGATTGCACCTACTTCGGCAACATTGTCTCAAAATAGATACCCCCATCGTAGGAATAGGCAGTCGCACTAAAGAAGATTGTTAGGGACTTGACAGTGGTGATAAGATGGGGCACCAAATGCTCAAGGACGCAAAGGGGAGTATAATGAAATGAAGATTGATGCCATTCATCAAGAGCTTGGTTAAGTGTCTAAGAACATAACTTTTTTCTGGTTGGATCTGTATCTGCTCTATAATTATCTATTTTCTGTCTTTTCCGCCTCTGTCACGTTATTTTCTGGGTTCATTTGATGAAATATGATTTTCCTAGACAGAAGAGTTAGTTTTGTTTAAAAGCAATATACAAACTCAAATACTCTAATTCTCTGTCCGTGTGTATCTGGTACAATAGATGGATTCTGCTTATAGAAAGTTAACTGTCACTTGGGTATATTTCCTTATTATTGGCATTTCAAAGGTATATCCACATTTCTGCTTACTATTTTCTGCTTATATTACAAATGGATTATATGATTTAGTCAGAGATGAGGCATTTGGAGTGTGGTCGTGAAAAAGGATTACTTATAGGTACAAGGAAAGACGATGGGATCTTAAGCAACTTGTTGGATCTGGTGGAATGCCATCATCCCATTCAGCAACCGTAACTGCTCTAGCTGTGGCTGTTGGTTTGCAGGAGGGCTTTGGGGGAGCGCTCTTTGCTTGTGCATTAGTTTTAGCGTGTGTGGTACCATCTCTTTGTCTCTGTCTCTCTCTCTCTCTCTCTTTCAGTTTTATCTATCACATTGAATTTCGATCACCTCGAGGGATAAACTTATTGCACTGTAGAAAGATGTAGAAAGATACAGTTCTCAACTTGCACCCACGGGTGTCGCCTAATGGTCAATGAAGTGGGTTGAGCACTATAAGGTCTCAAGTTCAATTCCCTCCCATCTGTTCTAGCCTTAGTGGACAAGGTACTTGGTACTTGTTGCCGGTGGAGGGGCAGGTATCTAATGGAATTAGTCTTGGTGCGCGTAAGCTGACTCGGCGACCATAGTTGTCAAAAATTAACAGATATAGACTATACATGCTTCATCACTAGAATCTGAATGTTAAACTTTTGTACCCATATGATTTTGTCCATGCTTCTTCTAAGAAAACTCAAGTTTATGTAGTAGTTACTTATTTGTTACTTAGGTCAGAAAACTCAAGTTTTACGTACTAGTGCCTTTAAGAGTTCTCACTCATTTGTTGGTTTGGTTATTTGTGCACAACATATAGCCTTAGGTTGCTAGTGACATGTACAGTGGATACAATAGAGGGATCTTTCTTGAAACTAGTTATATAGGATTAAGGTGCGGTCTGGTTAAAATTTTGAACCTGTATATGGGATTACGAAACCAAGAAATAACCCCTCACGTGCGAAAATATAGAAGATCCCCTTTAAGATCAAACAATTCCATCGAATTGAGTATGATTGTATGTGTGATAGCATCTACTATACCAGGAATATCAATGAACCCGATTATTGCAATTGCTCGGGATAGCCTTTTTTAGCTTCTAGGGTCTATTTCTTAGTTCAAGATCCCTCTTACTAACTGGAATCAAAGAATTAGTAGATCTGTTCCTCCCAAAATAGGAATGGGCTAGGGTTATGAACTTATAATCTGATGATCGAGTCGATTCCATGATTATAAGTTCATTCCATACCGGACCAGGCCGGTTATTTCCTGTGTTAGTCACAATAATTTTATATAACCTTACTACTATCAAACACTTTTTAAAGATTAACTGTTGAATCCTACTCTTTCTTATGCAATAAAGAAAGGTTGAAATGGCACTAGAAGGCCTAGGTTATAAATAGATTTGAATCTCTCGTGCTCTTTCTACAAGGAAACAAGGGAAGAAAGGGGAACAGGTTTAGCTCAAGCTTCAATAAGGGTAGCTACTCTCACTAGAAGTACCAAGAATGAAGCCTAAGCCCCGCAGCAAGGTGTGAAGAACTAAGGTGTGCGTCCTAGAAAATGTTTGGCAATCAAACATTAAAAAAGAAATGATTAATTTATGTGGCCCAAGAGCTCTAGTATGAAAAGGGAGGCACCAAAATAAATCTAATGGTCAAAACAATAGATTAATTGTTTGGAAAATGTTTATGGATAAAAATATTGATCATAAGGAGTAGGACATTAGAAATTAGTATAAAGAAACTAATATCTAGATCTAATTTAAAATTTTAAAATTGCATCTTTGCATGAACCCAAAAACACTGATAACTGTTTGACATGCTTGCATGCTTTTTACTTTATTATCTCTTAACCGCAATAGTTATAATTCCAGCTCTCATATTTAGGTCTCGTTTGGACATGTGATATGACATCATAATGTGAAATCAGATTGATATGAAGTTGAAGTTTTGTTTGGACATGCAATTTGGATTTCTTAAGTTGGATTTTTTCTCATAAACATCAAAATCTCAAAAGTTGTGAAAACTATTAAAATTACCCCAATTTCTATACAATCTTACCAAATGAGCAAACCATAGTTCATAAATTGGATATCGGAATATCCTAACGTGCCACATTGATAAATCGCAAATCTCCATGTTCCTTTATAAATAAATGTTTGTGATTAAAATTTTCAAATACACATGATTTTATAAAGATCCACTAACCAACAACAATAGTAACTAATTATTTTTTAATATAATTATTTCACATAGTACGAACTATCTTTTCATGCCGAGTATGAGTCTTTTTTTTAAAATATTTAAAATGATTGGTCTTTTTCTTCTTACGAAATATAGTCTTATGAATCAATTTTACATTTAAAAAAATTTGAAGTCGTGATTTGGAAACCCAAAATCATTTTTTTTTTTGTAGAATGTGGGATTTGAAATCATAGTTTCAAATCATGATCCCAAATCAGATGTTCAAACACTGATTTGAAATCATAACTTCATATTGCATGTCCAAACACAAGCTTATAATTTGTTTTTTCATTAAACAAATTGCTACATACATACATTAGCAAAAGACATGCATTAATTGCATTTTGCACGTAAAGTTGTGAAAGATATTGATAGTTTTACACACTTATAGCTTTTAACATATATTAACAGTAAGCTTGTGGGCTTACTAAAGGGGACAGAGTTAGGAATGAGATTATCCGGGATAAGGTGGGAGTGGCTTCGGTTGAGGAAAAGATGCGGGAAGGAAGGCTGAGATGGTTTGGGCATGTGATGAGGAGGGGCGAAGATGCCCCGGTTCAGAGGTGTGAGAGGCTAGTGTTGGATGGCTTCAAGAGGAGAAGGGGTAGGCCGAAGAAATACTGGAGGGAGGTAATTAGACATGACATGGAGCAGCTTCAGCTTACTGGGGAAATGACCCTAGATAGGAAGGCGTGGAGGTCAAGGATTAGGGTAGAAGGCTAGTGTTAGTGTGTGGGTTGTAGCTAGCAATTAGGAGAATTCTTATGTAGCCGGATTTAGTAATCATAGGTCAGTGTACATAGGTGTCTTTGGGATGTGAGTGTATGTCCCTACTAGGTGGGTGTCCTATTTTCTATTGCTTAGTTCCTATTTTTCTTATTCCGTGTTGCTCTTATTTCCCGTATTTCATATTCATGTGATTTTATTCTATTATTTTCTATTCTTTATTTCGGTTATGTCATCCATCCCCTTGTTTATTATCCTTATCTTGAGCCGGGGGTCTATCGGAAACAACCTCTCTACTTCTTCGGAGGTAGTGGTATGGATTGCGTACATCTTACCCTTCCCAGACCCTACGCTGTGGGAATACACTGGTTTTGTTGTTGTTGTACATCTCTGTCAAAATCATCAACTTTTACTGATAGGTGCATCTATTAAAAAATTGTGCAAAGAGCGGCGGTGTAGGGTGGGGGCGGGGAGGAAGTGAAGGGAGAGAGGCGGAGAGTTAAAATGAAATAGATAAAACGGTTGGAAGAAACATTAACAAATACAAGAACTCAGGATCATTTATTTTTGATGTTTTACAACGTGGAGAATCGTTACAATCCCCAGAATTTGGTGATACAAGTATGAGTCTCTAAGGTAATAGAATAATACATCTGACTCAGCGTATGGTACCCAATTATTGGTATCAAACTCAAGAAGAAGAATAGTGAAGAGAATAAGAGAAGAAGAAGGGATTTAGAGAAAAGAAGGTTTACAATTATCATTCAAATAATAAGGATTACAATGGATATGAGGCCTCCTTGCCTCTTATACTACCCTAGTCATGCTTGTTACATTGCTCGAAATTCGAATTACAAATTAAGGAAATGCACTATTGAAATATGCATAGGGGAAACTTGACTACCTACCTAACTAACTTTCCCTCCAGAATTGCCTCCTTTCCTTTCTAGACATTTGCACTGCTAGCCGCTATTAGTTGTATCAATACCCAGTGCGAAAAAACACCCATGTGCTCAGGGGTGTAAGATGGAAATCCGACTCTAAGGGAAGCAATAGTCTTTTAGCTAGGTGTAACTGTCATAACCCAAACCTAGGGAGCGTGACCGGCATTTGGTGTCTCACTTGACCGAATGTAGCACATAACCGTATCATTTGAACCTATAGAACTCTTGGGTCGATGAGGCCACGACATATAATGAGTTGAAAATCGGGATAAGGTGAACATGACTGGCAAGGCTACAACATAATAGTAGAAAGACCGGATGGTCAAAATAATCTATACGAGTGAGAATCCCAAAAACCTATATACACACATAATGTTGCTGCCACAATTTGATGACATCAAGGCGGCAAGGCCATACTGTACATACTAAACATATAACCCTAGTCTACAAGCCTTTAAGAATGTAACGTCTAACATATGGTCGGGATAGGGCCTAGGTCTCTGACTCAATAGCTTTGGAAGAAGTAGAGCTAATCAAATGATTTGCTGAACTCGGAAACCTTCTATTGGGGATCTCTGTGTGGACCTGAAATATGAATGCAACGCCTCCGGCAATAGGGACATCAGTAAAAAGAAATATCCTGGTATGTAAGGCATGAATAAAATATGAAATACAACAATAGTAAATAAGTGCGAGAATCAACCATGAAACCTGAATGCCACGTCGAGCGTACAATGTGGGAATCGAAGAGCCTTGATAAGTCTCATATACATAGGGAGTATAGCCACGCCATATAAGGCCATACCTAACCGATTATAGCTAGGTGGTGTATAACTCATGTACATCTGCCGCATAGGGTCATACCGAACCATTATAGCTTGGTGGTTCTCATAACTCATGTATATCTGCCACATAGGGCCATACTTAACCGGTTATTGCTAGGTGGTACTCATCTCGTATATATAGGCCATATAGGGCCTTCCCAACCGATTATAGCTCGGTGGCAAGTATATTTTATATATAGTATCATATGCATATGTACCATAACAGGTGATGCTTTACGTGATCAGGAGGACATAAATCGGTAGCTCCCGAGTGACCTTATGGATAGTTCTTTGAATATTGCATCAATGGAATGAATCAGGACGTCATTCATTTATAGGAGGATCACAATTAATGGAACAGTACAAGTAAGTATGCAATTCTAAATGATTATAAGCATAGGATAGGAATAACACAGTGATCTCATGACATTATAGAGTAACACAATAATCTCTTCTTTATTTCAGACATTTCTTATGGCTAAGCTTTAAGAGTATACATTATAGAGAACTTCAACTTAAAAAAGACATTTGTCAAGTGGTGAACATACTATACTTTCGGATATTATTAATTGATAATCTGCATTTAGATGTTTCAAAGTAATCACACACAACTTCAATTAATTCAAAGATAACGATGAGCTCTCAAGGAGCGACAATCTCCCGAGGCTAGAATTCAATGGTGTACTCCACGACGCCCTCCGAATCTCGATGTATGTGCTCTCCACTATTAATCCAACCTTTTCCCGTCTCGATTCACGGCTTTTGAACACCGTCCCATGAGTTATAATTGAGAAATTAACATACATACTCATGAATTTGAGAAGGATCAAAGACAAGGTCCTTACCTCAAGTCTAACCCAAGCCTTGGAACCTGTCTCACTGCTCCTATCGGCCCACTCCAACAATCTGCAACATTCGGAATCTAGACGATGCAAAGATTGCAAATTTATCAATCAATTGGTAGGATTTAGTATGGAGATGTTTATCTTGGTAGCTAATGTGAAGAGTGGATAGGTTTTCTATTTGGGGGTGGGGGTTAAATTGTGAAAATAATGATAGAATAAATGAAAATAGTCTAAGGGTGAATTATTTAGCCAAGGCTTGATTTTCCCCTGCCTCGCGGCACGAGACTTAGAGCGAGTAGGAGCCTCGCGTTGGCCCATGCTCAGCGAGCTCCTGAGGTTGCTGGGCAGCAATTCGAGTTTGCTGACGTTGCGCACATGAACTTCCTTTCCCGCCATCGCATAGATGGACAACGTAAAATATTAGAATAGACTCGTAGACCTTCATCGTGCTTAGTCAGACACTGCGAACGCACGAAGTGCTTCAGTAGCTTAGTCTGGAGGTAAGATAGATTACTAGATGAGGCAGTGGGCAATACCTTTGGTACCTGTTTTGATCGCCCTTCTTGGTAAAATGGACTTAGGTGAGGGCCAGAAGGGACTATCTAAATAAGTTAGAGGGGGATGGAAGATTTCAGTGGAATAAAATGGCAGGCTTTGAGTTGGGAAACATGAAAGGTGGGATGGAGTCTGACCTTGGGAAGGGGGGGTTGAGTTTATAGGCTACAACACCAATCTTTTATAGGATAAGGACCAAAGTATTTTCCTGAGCTCATGGAAAGGTGAAGTAGAAAAGGAAATATGTCTGTATGGTTGGAGTTTGATACACACCGAATCTCCAATGCAAATTATTTGTCAAACCCGTGAGAGTTGGCCAAAGATTGCAGCCTTTGCTAAGTTTTGATTAAATGGAACCTGGGCAGTTATAATTTGAGTTCTCTAGTAAGAAGAAGATCCTCAATAACATCAGGATCATAAATACCAGGAAGAGAGGGTAAGTGAATAAGAGGGACATAGCCATAGACAAGTTCAAAAGTAGAGGTTTTGGTGGCAGTGTGAAAGGTAAAATTTTACCGCCACTTAGCTAATAGAAGGAAGTTAGACCAGTCATGAAGGGTGTCAGTGCAAATCCTCTAAGGTATGTTTTAAGACGGTCTTTAAGGATAATAAGCAGTGGAGGCCTGTGTTTGAACACCCTGTAAAGATATGGGAATTCTTGCCAAAAGGCACTAGTAAAAATGGGGTCTTTATCACTAGTTATGGTAGTTGGTTGGCCATGGAGTTTAAACAAATGATCTAGTAACAAAAGTGCCAAAGTTTGTGTAGAATAAGGGTAGGATAAGCCAAAAAGTGGTCATATTTGGTGAACCTGTCAATAATCACCCATATCATTGATTTGCAATTAGATTTTGGTAACCTCTTAATAAAATCCATGTTGATTTCAGTCCTAGGGAAACTTGGTATAGGGAGAGGCTAGAGCAGGCTTAGGGAATCAGCTGCATCTTATTTGTTCCTCCTGGGCAGGTGTCATAATTGTGGATATAAGCAACAATGTCTTCTCTGATTTCCTTCCAGCAGAAATATGTGAGCAACTTCCTAGTGTTGGCATCAATATCAGAGTGCTCCCAGTAGGATTATTATGCCATAAAGAGATAAGTTTGCATCTCAACTTAGTATTATTTCCAACCACCAATTTGCCTGCCTTGGTCATTCAACCAAATATACTGTTAGAATATGAGTAGGAATAGGAATAGCATATAAAATCCTACTTGAAAAAGGATTGTAATGTAGTGTCCTATTAGGAAAAGGATTGGAATGTATTGTCTATAAATAAGGCTTCAATGTAATAATGTAGTTACAACAATTCAATAATATTTTTCACATGTTATCAGAGCTTCCACGATCTTGGTAAAGAACCAAAGAGTTTCCGCTGCCGGCGGGCGGCTATAATCCATATATGCCGCCCATCTGGCCAATGATTATATTAGCAAAAGTTGGGTTACTGGTTCATTGTGTATCTTTCTAGTGACTATTTTCTCATTTATTTGCGTAGCATCATACATCTGTCCGGTGACTACTTTTTCATATCTATTTTTCTTAGCACCGTACTTCTTTTCAGTGACTTATTTTTTCATATCTGATTTGCATAGCACCGTGCATTTTTCCGGACTACTGTCTCATATTTGAGTTACATAGAATCATGCATCTTTCTGGTGACTCAGATTTAATTTACATAGTTCCGTACATTTTTCCGATGACTCCTCATATCTTTTTCAGTAGGGTCGTGCCGTCATTCCGACCCTACTCTATAATTTCTGTTTCTCAATAGGGTCGTGCCGTCATTCCAACCCTATACATATTTCTCTTTTTCAGTAGGGTCGTGTCATCATTCCGACCCTACCCATATACCTTTTTTTCCTCAAATTGTAGTTACTTTTCAGCAATCAAATCTAATAATCCGGCGTGTGAGCATGTTTCGGCTAAGTTTCCGGTGACTTTCATGTTCAAGATCTACTCGTCTCTTGATTTCGAGATGACCCGTATATTTTATACCAGTTTTCGGCAATTATCTAGCAACACATCGACTTTACGACAATATTTACTACTTTCCGAATCACTTTTTCAGTTTGTTCCGTTTCAATTGAGGTCTCCTAGACGTTCAAAGCAGTCCTTATCAGTTTTCTTGCAGATATCTTCACCAAGTCCCTCACCGATTCTCATATTAGTTACATCCATGACAAGCTTAGCTTGGTACATATGTCTTCTATGCACCAGCTTGAGGGGGAGTGTTAGAATATGAGTAGGAATAGGAATAGGAATAGGAATAGCATATAAAATCCTACTTGGAAAAGGATTGTAATGTAGTGTCGTATTAGGAAAAGGATTGGAATGTATTGTCTGTAAATAGGGCCTCAATGTAATAATGTAGTTACAACAGTTCAATAATATTTTTCTCTATTATTTCTCACATATACAACTTATGAGGCTCCACAGAATTGAAGTCCAAGTGGCATCACTCTCCTTCTGAAGTTTAGACTGCACAAAAGAGACCATGAGGGAAAATAATTCAGCTTCTGGCAACCTTGAAAAGACATATGCAACTATGCTTTCCTTCCTTTCTTATAGTGTATCTCAAAGTCAAAAGGTAAGAGCTTTGCAAACCATCTGATTTGGGAATTGGTGTGGAGCTTCTGGTATAAGAAAAATTCTAGTGCTTTCTGGTCCTATGAAGTGTTGTCCCAGTAAGTAATGAGCCATTTGGTGACTGCAAACATCAGGGCTAATAATCTCTATCATAGATAAAACATAGTTTCTAGGGGCCAAACCTTTGCTGATGTAAGTTATTGTGTCCCTTTTGCATGAGACGAACACAAATGCCAATTCACTTGCATCTACCTCTATTTAAAACATGAAAGAGTAACCTGAAAGAGCCAAAGCAGGTGTTGATGTGAGAGCATGTTTGAGATAATGAAAGGCTGTATCGACATCAGAAATTGCCCTTCTTTAATAGCTCAGTCGAGAATGATACAAACCGAGCTTCATCAATGTCTTGGAAGCTCAAGAACATACTGAAGTGGATTCCTGATGTCTCAAACATGCTCTCGCATCAACACCTGCTTTGGCTCTTCCAGATTACTCTTTCATGTTTGTAACAGAAGTAGATGCAAGTGGAATTGACATTTGTGTTCTTCTCGTGCAAAAGGGACACACAATAACTTACATCAACAAGGGTTTGGCCCCTAGCAACTATGCTTTATCTATCTATGAAAGAGAGTTATTAGCCTTGATGTTTGCAGTCACCAAATGGCCCATTACTTACTGGGACAACACTTCATAGGCAGGGCAGACCAGAAAGCACTGGAATTTTTCTTGGACCAGAAGCTCCATACCAATTCCCAAATCAGATAGTTTGCAAAGCTCTTACCTTTGAACTTTGAGATACACTATAAGAAAGGAAGGAAAACATAGCTGCATATGTCTTTTCCAGGATGCCAGGAGTTGAATTATTTTCCCTCATGGTCTCTTTTGTGTAGTCTGAACTTCATAAGGAGATTGAGCCCATTTGGACTTTAATCTGTGGAGCCTCATAAGTTGTATATTTGGTTGAATGACCAACCAAGAAAGACAAATTGGTGGTTGGAAACAATACTAAGTTGTGATGCAAACTTATCTCTTTATCGCATAATACCCCTACTTGGGGCACTCTGGTATTGATGCCACCACTAGGAAGTTACTCACTTGTTTCTACTGGAAGGAAATCAAAGAAGACATTGCTGCTTATATTCACAATTGTGACACATGCCCAGGAGAAACAAATAAGATGCAGCTGATTCCCCTAGCCTCTCCCTATTCTTAGTTTCTCTGAAATCAACATGGATTTTATTGAGGGGTTACCAAAATCCAATTGCAAATCAATGATATGGGTGATTATTGACAGGTTCACCAAATATGACCATTTTTTGGCTTTATCCCACCCTTATTCTGCACAGACTTTGACACCTTTGTTACTGGATCATTTGTTTAAACTCCATGTCCAACCAACTACCATAACTAGTGATAGAGACCCCATTTTTATTAGTGCCTTTTGGCAAGAATTCCCATCTTTACAGGGTATTCAAATTCAGGCCTCCACAAACATACCTTAGATGATTTGCATTGACACCCCTCAGGCACTAATAGCTCAGTCGAGAATGATGCAAACCGAGCTTCATCAATATCTTGGAAGCTCAAGAACATACTAAAGTGGAAGTAGAAAGCTCCATGTGGAAGACTACTAGGAGAAGGGAGAAAGAGGATATAAACACAAAGTAGTTATTTTTGAAATGCAAGCCTCTTGCCTAGGAAAACCTTTATTTCATTAAGGGTATTTTTGTTATAATTAGCTTAGGCTATAAATGGTGGAGAATAGCTCCTTTAGACTCGGTCCACAATATGGAATACACCAAAATTGAAACCCTAACACTAAGAACAAAAATTAAAGATAAAAGGATAGAAAGGTAGATACAAAAATTGGAATCAAAGGCAACCAATACTGGATTAAGGTAAAGACTTCCAATGAATATCTAAATTACCACCTAAGCCTATGAAAGCAAGACACAAGTAAGGAAATCAAACGCAACCAATGATTATATTAATATGTAGGACCTCAATTGATTAATCCAAATAAGCACCTATACTGTAGAGACAATCCTCAAAAGGAATGATTTCCTCATGCAAGCAATCTCATCGACATTCAATAGCAATCAAGGCTATAACCCTAACTCTCACAAGAGTTTTACTCATCAAATCAATATTTAAAATAGTTTAAGCCTAGAAGAGCTATTCTCCACTATTTATAGCCTAAGCTAATTATTTTAACAATACCCTTAATGAAATATGGGCCATCCTAAGCAAGAGACTTGCATTTCAAGAATAACTACTTTGTGTTTATAGCCTCTTTCTCCCTTCTCCTAGTAGTCTTCCACGTGGAGCCTTGTCCTTCTACTTTCATACGTTCTTGAGCTCAACTCTTTATTCCAAGATATTAATGAAGCTCGGTTTGCATCAGAATGTTTACTGATTGTTTTGTAACCCTTGATGAATGAACTTCCTTTGGTAACCAGCAAAGCCAAAGAAGCCTCCCAACTATTTGAGAGTGGATGGAATGGGCCACTCCTGCACAACTTGAAATTTTCTAGGATCTGTGGCCACTTCCTCTGTGGAAATAAAATGACCCAGGTACTCCATCTGTGGAACTCCAAAAACACACTTGGATAGCTTGGAAAAAAAGGTGATTTTGAACCATAATGTAAAGGATTAGTTGCAAATGTTATTGGTGCTTCTGCATGTTACAACTATAAACAAGAATGTCATCAAAAAAAGACTTAAGACCAATTTCAGGAGGAATTCTTGGAATAAGTGGTTCATGAGGCTTGGGAATGTAGGTGGGGCATTGGTGAGGCCAAAAGGCATCACGAAGTATTTACAATGGCCAAGGTGTGTTTTAAACAGTTTTTGGAATGTCATCTAGTGCCATCCTTATATGATGGTACCCGACCCTCAAGTCAATTTTGGATAACACCCCTTCTCTGCCTAGTTCATCCAACAAGTCATCAATAATTGGAATTGGAAGCTTATCCTTAATGATGACCTGGTTAAGTTCCCTATAATCCACACACAGTCTCCAAGTGTCATCCTTTTTCCCACAAGGACTATAGGGGAGGCATATGGCTATGCTGGATCACTTCTTGATGTAGCATATCTTTGAGAAGACTTTCAATCACGTATTTCTTCATGGCTGAATGTCTTAGGGGAATATTAACAAGTTTGGCATTGGGTTGTAAGGGAATTTTGTGATCAGAGGTGTTTCCGGTAGGGGGTAATGTGATGGTCTCAGAAAAAAGGTGTTGGCATTTAGTTAGGATAGGGATGAGTATTTGTGGGTTTCCAAGGTTAGGACTTAGTTGTAAGGCATATAGATGAGTGGTAGGGGGTTTGAAGGAGTAGATGTGAAGCATGAATTTGAGCCAGTTAAAGAGATTTAGCTCCTGTCAATTTACAATCAGTAAGGTCTCCCTTCAGACCAGGAGGTCATGGGTTCAAGCCTTGGAAACAGCCTCTAGCAGAAATGCAAGGTAAGGCTGCTACGATACACCCTTGTGGTGGGTTCCTTCCCCGAACACCGTGCATAGCGGTAGCTTTAGTGCACCGGGCTGTCCTTTTAAGGTCTCCCTTCAGACCTCTGTTGTAGTTTATGACAGGTAAATGAGATAGATTGGTAATATCCATAGTAACAGGACTAAGAATGATCATCCACGTAGCACCCAAAAATAGATCATACTTCTCTATTGGGAAAAGAATCATGTTTGATTCATAGGAAGTTCCTTGCAACATCCATTGGATTCCCTTACCACCCCAGAAGCAATGGCTTTTGTGTGATTACCAAAGCGAACAGTCTGGTTAAGTAAAGGAGTGATGGGACACCCTAACTTCTGTGTTATGTCAAAGTCAATGAAGTTATGTGTGCTACCACTATCAATTAGAATATGTAAGGGTTATTGAGCAGTATACTCTGTAACCCTAATGGTTTGAACACCTCTTATCCCAATCAAGTCGTAAAATGAGATCACTGGTGTACTCCCTTTAATGGGGGTTACTTCCTTAAGTGGAAGAGTCTCTTCTTCTGAGGCATCAGTACTGACTTCCAATACTTTTCGCTCCAATATAAACAGCTGTTATGGGAAGTTATACTTGTGGCAAAGGGTGCAATTCTCCTTACAAAAGTAGCGTAGGCCTTCAGCATCTCTGCTGAAGGATTGGTTCTTCTAGATTTGGTGGATAGAAAAGAAGTAGGGCCAAGTAATATAGATTTGGGTTGTGAGGAATTAGGATTATAAAGAGGTTTTAAGTCATTTTGGATCAATCTGAGTGGATCCTGGAGAAAATTGTCTTGAAGATATGCTCAGCAGCTAAAGCTGCTTCTCTCAGTCTAGCAAGTCTATAGGCCTGGGGTAGGATATATCAGGTTTTAGTCCTCCCAGAAAGCAGCTAACAGATTGGGATGGGGCGAAGGACACTTGTCAGAACAACTTATCCAAGGTTGTCTGGAAATCCTCGACAGTTGCTGCTTCTTTCAATTGCTTCAGCTCAATCATAGGATCAGCAAACAGCTCTCCAAATCTCTTGGAGAGGGCTATCAAGTACTCATTCCAACTAGGAGAGGTATAGGTCCTCTATTTTGCATACATATAAGTCTGATGCCAAGCAATGGCATCACCATCAAAATGAAAGGCCACTATCTTAGTCCTCTGTGTATAGGCACCTCACCTCATCATAGAAGATGAATTGCTCAATTTTATATAGCTAGGTGATCAGTTCATTTCCATCAAATCTAGGGAAATCCAATCCAAACATTCTAAGTATAAGTAGCTATGTAAGGATTAGGACCCTTAGTACCTTGTGTTCTCGATCCTGATTGCTGAGGTACATCATTCCTGTGTCAATGTTGGGTGATGTTTGCGTCTGATTTTTCTAGTTAAGGCCATATGTTGTACCCCTGAGTTCAACCATCATTGTCCGATAATTGGCATCAACTTTGCTTGGAATCGTCACTTTCGGTGCCGCAAACATGTCGACACAACATGGCTGTGGCTGTGGGTGTGGGCGCACCCGATCTTGTCAATCGATTGTGAGTACTTCGACCATAATCGATGAAGAAATTCCAGACAAATTCAATGATTTCGGCAATCAAAGCAAAAACTAAGGTGAAATTGAAGAAAATGGAATACCTTGTGCATATAAATTTTCTCTGTCTCTTGATCAATATTTTCTCCTAAACTTTTCCACATATTATCTCATAATTTCGGTTTTATAACTCTATTTTTTGATATTTGAATTACTTTTAGCCGAATCCTGCACCTGTGTCCATACCTGGATTCTTTTCCCCGAATCTTTAAATTTAGATCGTGAAGAATCTGACCTCTATATCTGCACCCGTATTGGACACAGGCACCCGAATCCGAGCAGCTTAGACTGGTATCACGCTGCTCGGGTGACTCCCGGCTTTTCAGGAGCTCTGCCTGTTAAACAACTAAATCCTCCAATAACTCGGTGAGCTCAGAAGCTTGATTTGACCCACCAACACTCACAACCTTGATTTTCATCATGGAGATCTATTCCTAAGTCGATGCTTGATACCAATTGATACCCAATTATTGGTATCAAACTCTAAAAGAAGATTAGTGAAGAGAACTAGAGAAGAAGTGATTTAGAGAAGAGAACAGAAGGTTTCAATTTCCATTCAAATCATAAGGTTTACAATGGATGTAATGCCTCTTATATAACATTACCGGTCCAAAAAATAAAAAAATAATGTTTCTTATACTACCCTAGTCATGTGTTACATTGCTGGAAATCAGAACTACAAATAAAGGAATGCAATATTGAAATAAGCAAGGGAAAACTCGACTATTGTGCCATTTCCTTTCTAGCCATTTTGCACTACTAGCCACTATTTGTTGTATCAACATAGCAAATATTGTCTGGAATAAAAGAATAATATGGAGAGTAGGACAGGGTTCTGTTAGACCCCCAGTCTAAGACATGATGGCTGACAATCCATGTCAAGGTGCACATTGGCCTTGACATGTGCTAAGGCAAGCAATGTGATGCTGTGGTGACAGGATAGAGTTAAGGCAAGCAATGTGATGTTGTGGTGACATGTGCTAAGGCAAGCCATGAGAGTTGCTGCCAAAGAGGGACATTGATCACAGGATAGAGTTGCTGCCAGGTTCTCTTGCCCCTTGCCCCTGCACAAGCTCTTTATAGAATGGCTCCTAAAGAGTTGGTTGAACTTTGGAAACAATTGAATGAACTGTTGGATGCGGGTTTGATTTTACCTTCCAAGACTCCTTAAGGTGCTCCTGTTTTGTTCCAAAAGAAATAGGATGGTTCATTGAGGATGTGTGTGGACTACAGGGCATTGAATAAAGTGACTGTGAAGAACAAGTATCCTGTCCCGCTGGTGCAAGATCTCATGGATAGGCTAAGCAAGGCATGCTGTTTTACTAAGCTTGTTCTGCGATCAGGTTATTGGCAGGTTCGGATAGCAGAAGGAGAT
Source organism: Capsicum annuum (assembly GCF_002878395.1). NCBI lineage: Eukaryota > Viridiplantae > Streptophyta > Magnoliopsida > Solanales > Solanaceae > Capsicum > Capsicum annuum. The sequence continues at coordinate 84,616,494 of NC_061115.1, read as the reverse complement.
GAACCAAAAACCACGTGTGTGACTATGGTTCATATGAGTTTCTTGTTATGCCGTTTGGGTTGACAAATGCCCCGACAACTTTCTGTAACTTGATGAATGATGTGTTATTTGATTACCTAGACAATTCTGTGGTGGTATATCTAGATGGCAGTCATTTATAGTTGCTCTTTTGATGAACACTTGGAACATTTAAAGTTAGTATTGTCCCGTTTGAGGGAGTACAAACTTTATGTAAAGATAGAAAAGTGCGAGTTTGCTAAGAAGTGAAGTTCCTTGGGCATTTGGTTAGTCAAAACCAAGTGAGGATGGATCCAAAGAAGGTGCAAGCAATTGTTGAATGACAAACGCCATGGGGTCAAAGAATTGAGATCATTCTTGGGTTTGGCTAACTACTATCACAAGTTCATTGCAGGTTACTCTAAGAAAGCGACGGCTTTGACAGATTTACTAAAGAAAGATGTCAAGTGGGTATGGTCTGAAAAGTTTGATGCAGCATTTCAGACGTTGAAGGAAGCTATTGCTTCAGAACCCATATTGAAGCTGCCAGATTTTGAGTTACCTTTTGAAGTACATACTGACGCGTCAAACAAAGCTGTTGGGGGCGTGTTGGTGCAAGAAGGTCATCTTGTGGCCTTTGAAAGTCGAAAATTGAGTGATGCTGAGCAACGATACTCGACCCATGAAAATGAGATGGTAGCAGTAGTGCATTGCTTGCAGACTTGGAAGGTGTACTTGTTGGACACTCGGTTTACTGTGCGGATTGACAATGTTGCAAACACATTCTTTGAGACGCATAAGAAGCTGAGTCCAAAGAAGGCACGTTGGCAAGAGTTCGTGGCTGAGTATGACTTCATGTGGGAACATAAATCAGGAAAGCACAACCAGGTTGCTGATGCACTAAGTCGGAAAGAGGTATTTGCTGCAGTTTACTCTATTTCTAGACTTGAAATTGATTTTCTGGACAAAATTAAGTTCTGTGCTGCAATGACCCACTCTATGTTAAGTGCAAGATGGGACCATTCGAAGGTATTGGATCGAGGACGATCTCCTTTACTTTAGGGGGGAGGGGGGAATCGTGATACCTCAAGGTAGTGGACTTCGTAAAGACATAATGAAAGAGGTGCATGACACTCCTTGGGCTAGTCATCCGGGTGGTAAACGGATGTTAGCCTTGCTGTCCCGTGTATATTTCTGTCCGAAGATGGCAGATGACATTGAAGCATACGTGAAGACATGTCAAGTGTGTCAAAGAGACAAGACTGAACGTATGAAGGAGGTGGGTTTGTTGCAGCCTCTGCCTATTCTTGAAAGGCCATGGTTATCTATCTCTATGGACTTCATTTCTGGGTTTCTTAAGGTGGATGGCAATGCATCCATAATAGTGGTGGTATGCTATTTTTGTTGCTTCCCCAACTACTTGCTCGTCGGAAGTTACTGCTGGATTATTCGATAAAAACGTGGTGTAGCACTTCGGTTTGCTAAGTGATATCGCTAGTGATAGAGATGCGCGATTCACTGGTCAGTTTTGGCACACATTGTTCAGCATGACGGGGCAGCAAATCATCCTCAAACTGATGGCCAAATTGAGAGGATCAATCACTTGCTAGAAGAATACTTGAGGCATTATGTGACGGCAAGCCAACGGAATTGGGCAGACTTATTGGATACAATGCAGTTTTGCTACAATCTACACAGGTCGTCGGCAACAGAAAAGAGCCCGTTTGAACTTGTCTTAGGCATGCAGCCTATGGCACTATTGGAGGTGGTGACGCTGAAGAGTCATGGCATTTGCCCTGCTGCTTACAGATATGCAAAAGACAAGCATGACATGCTTGTTGAGGCACCAGATAGCTTGAGAAAGGCCCAGAAGCGCATGAAGAAATATGCTGACCAGCATAGGCGTGCGGTGGAGTTCAGTGTGGGAAACAAAGTTCTTTTGAAGCTCACTCCACAATTTTGGAAACAGATTGTGAGCATGAAAAGGCATAGGGGACTGATCCCAAGGTATGATGGCCCGTTCGAAGTCGTTGAGAAGATTGGGGAAGTCGCTTACAAGTTGAACTTGCCAGAATGGTTGAAGATTCACCCTGCTTTTCATGTCAGTTTTCTGAAAAGGTATAATGAAGATGTTGAAGACCCGGGCAGAAACAAGTCCAAGAGGGCTCCTCCTTTAATTTCGAAGCAGTATAAGGCCAAGATGGTGAAGATACTCGATTATCGGATTGTGGGGAACATAAAAAAGAATACCAAGACAGAATTTCTGGTACAATGGGAAGGCAGGAGTGAAGAGGATGCAGTCTGGGAGAAGGCTCAGAACTTGTGGCAGTTCGACAAGCAGATTGAGGACTATCTCAAAACAACGTCGACGAGGGCGTCGAGTTCATCTGCTGGGGGTGCATTGTTAGACCCCCAGTCTAATACATAATGGCTGACAAGCCATGTCAAGGTGGACATTGGCCTTGACATGTGCTAAGGCAAGCAATTTGATGCTGTGGTGGCTATGAGATAGAAGTCAACTGATGATGACCAAGGTGCTGGAGTGCAGCCTTGGGCGCATGAGGCAACGACAAACGCATGACACCTATGTGGGCATGCGTGCAAGCAGTGACATAGGCATGGCACGGCACGACACTGGCATGACATCGACACTGGTATGGCACAGGCGATGGCCATCGCCTGGCACAGACAAAGGCATTAGCATGGTCAAGACAGTGTCACGGCATAGGCAATGGCATGGCCGAGACAGCAGCATGGCGCAGGTGCAGGCGCAGGCAGTGACATGACACAGGCAAGGCATGATGCTGGCAAGGCAAAGGTGTGGCTGAGAGACATGACAAGGCAAAGACGAAATGTTCTAAGTGTTGGAAAGCTGGAAATTGGCTAAGAACATAGCAAAATTGGCTAAAGGGGCAAGGCTGCTCATGTACTTGTCACATGGGGCAGTTGCTAGTTGAATTTTGAATGTTGTAAACATGTGTGATTTTCAGAATGTATTTGAATGCTTAGATCAGGTTGTTGAGTCATGTGATAGGCATGCAGGCCATGTCCAATGACATGCTGCCAGGTGTCATTGTTGTAACTGCTGTAACTGCCCGTGTGTGGTCTATTTATTGTGGTTGCTGGAAATTGTACAAGGCAGGGGAGTGTTGTATTGCCTTTGTACAATTCGTGTGACGTCGTCCTTTTTGATTCTGAGAGAATAAAAGGTTGGGAACTTGTTTCCTGTAATATTGTTGAGTGTTTTTACGTTTCTGCAGCCTTAGTCTATTCTGCTTAGACTGTGTAGTGTGTGTGTGGCTGAAGTTGTGCAGTGTTGTACGACTGCCAAGCAGTGGTGTCGTGAAAAAGAAAATGCCCGTGTTCAGATTCCAAGGTGCTGCAGATAGGATCAAGCAGCTCACCATGACAATCTTCAATCTTCCGGCTCACTCCTCGGCTCTACTGGTGCGCAAACACAAAGTGCAACAAGTGTAGTATGAGTACAACACGTACACAATTAGTATAATCGCAATACAAAAAGGACACTGGAAAGAACATATAAAGTGTATGAACAGGACATGACTTTAACTACACATGTACTCCGACATACATGCATCTCATAATGTAAAACTAGCATAGATATGATGCCTATAACATTATACTAGCATGAATGGATGCTTAAAGTAGTCAATGACGCTGGAAAGAACATATAAAGCATGTTGACAGCACCCTATACCCGAACAATTATAACCCCGGTGTCCGCATATATATTAATCACCTCATATATATGATATCCCCCGCCCATATATATATAGCAACACAACATCAATTTTGGAAAAAATAACGTTGAGGTTAAAGTCTTAACTTACCCCTGTCCAAAGTAACTTTATCTTTCTCAAACACACTCCAAATCAACCACACCGGCTCGATCTATTAGAAAGAATACTCAACTAGGCTAGACGAATACATTGATGTCAATTTCATAGTCTAGACTAGGTTGAAGTCAAAATCAACTAAAAAATTGAACCCCGAGTTCCATGGTCTAACACCATTACAAATTATGTTCTCAGGTTACCCATAACCCTACGAGTTCAAATCTATGATTAGATTTCTAATCCGATGTCAAATCAATGTTCAAATCTCCAATTTGGTGTTTCTAGGGCTTAGACCCAAAATCCCCAATTTCTACATCCAATTTGATGATTTAGATACCCTAATCTAGCAGAAAAACGTGTAGAATCATTACTCAAAGCTATAAGTTGAGTTCAAGTCAAATCCCCCTTCAACCCATAGGTTAGGTCGCCCAAAATTGTGTTGGAATGTCAAAAATCCCGAAAAACAGCGCTTTAATATTTCAGGTTTCATCACAATTGTGGTGGCTAGCCCCCAATTACAGCATAGCAAAAGAAGCCAGAGGCTGCATAGCAAAAGAAGCCAGAGGCTCGCAATTGTGGTATCACCACTTCTATCCACTTTTGCAATTACGAGCTCACAGTTATGATGGCTACATCTGCAATTGTAATGCACTGAACATTCTGAAAAGAGATTTCTTTTCCAAAACTCACCCGAGTCCCTACTCGAACCATCTAACATGTCACAAATACAGACCTATGGAAACTCTCAAATCAAGGAACATGATGGAAATAATTGAAAAGAGGGGTTGTTAGTTATACCATCATATTTACCACCTTCATTAAATTGATCCTGAAATTAGAATAATTCAAGGCTTGACTGCTTGTAAGTGGACGGGTCCTTCTTGTTCCCGTGTGGTCCTTTTTATTTTTTAAATTTATTTTTTGTTTGTGAGGCCCTTGTTACACTTGGAGTTGTCGAGATGTCATATGAAAACCACCCATCTAATATTTTTCCGAAAGTAGCCTTCACTTATTTTCCTGCGCATCCTAATTTATTGGGAAGGTTGGGATAAATATAATACTTTGATTGTTTTATAGCAAGGGTAACCACTAGAATGTTTATTAACATTAGATCCAATTGGTTCCTGACAGTAAGAAAAGATCCTTCTTATGTATTGTCCGAGGGTAAGTCTAGGAGCTGGTATGTCCTTGCTTTTGGCCAAAGATGCCCCCTTTCGTTATTATCTAATACTATTCCTAATGAAGAAACTGAGCATTTGGTCGTCTGTTGTACTTTCTGGTAACCAAGAAATCTCTAATGTCATAAATTATTGTGGCAGGTCATGTATGATGCCACGGGTGTAAGATTACATGCTGGACGTCAAGCAGAGGTGTGATTCTCGTGGTGATTTTGCTATTTGGATATCTTCTTTGATATGCAAGCATGTCTATCAACTTACATGCCTGCTGCATTTCTTACATTTGTCTACAGGAATTTTCGAGCAGAGATTTTCTATCCTTCCAGTACTTTTAGAATTGCACTTTAATCGGTAGCACAGAAATTTCAGTAAAAATATACCACCAACATTCAGCTATAACTCTCTGTTCTTTCTCTTTTCAGGTCCTGAATCAAATTTTATGTGAACTTCCTTCTGAACATCCTCTTGCAGATAGCAGACCATTACGAGAACTCCTTGGTCACACTCCTCCTCAGGTTTCTTTATTCAACTTTACTTAAAAATACTTGTAAATTGGTTGTAATCCTTAATCCACTGTAAAAGCTTTCTGAAATTTAACTCCCTCCTCCGCCCCATTTTGCCATGTTCACAAATTTCTTTCAATCTTGTTTCTTTGCCGTATGTCTCTCTGTATTCTCTTCATTTTCCTTGTCTATAGGAATTTCAATTTCACCTTCAAAATATAATTAATTTTATTATTTGATCATTTTTTTCCTGAGGGGTGGAGGGGCAGGGAGGCACATGAATGATAATGACGTACGTGTGAGTCCTGGTGAAAAATCTTCTCAGCTGGGGATCCTTCACAGGAAATTGACTATGGATAGTAACCAACTCCCATTATCTTTCCAACAGTAGATCATTATTTACTTTTGACCTTGCTCTTCGTACACTAAAAAAAAGTATGAAATAACCTTAAAAATTGTCTAGTGGAATAATGCTCATGGAAAAGATTCTTAGTCAACAACCTAATGTTACCTATCCCGGATAAGATGCAATGCCAAGAGTGAACTTCACAATGTTGTTATATTAGTGGACACCTATGCTTAAGGTTTCCGACATATCCCATGATAAACTGTAACAACTTCAAAGAGTGAATTCTACACAGCCTTAAGTGTCCGGCTTTCCGCTGCAGGTTGTAGCAGGTGGATTATTGGGATTGACTACTGCAACGGCTGTTCATTTTATCACAGGCTGAGGACATCAAGCATGACATTTAAGAAACTGTCCCTTACTATGTTGGTCCTTGAAATCCTTGACATTTGAGATATAAGGCCTAAAGCTGCAGATACCTCAATTCACGTCTTAATTGCGTTGCATCATATTGACTGCAGTGATGCACATTTTAGTATTTCAGATACCTCATTGCTTCCTAATAGGTTTAGAAGAATTACTAATATTCATTTAGGAGCTTATACGCTTTACACGATGTAAATAAATATTGATAATTGAATTTTTGCTACGAAGAACCGCTACCTGTTAACTTAAGCCGCACACTTTTCTGGAAAGTAGTTAGTGTGTTTTCTGTCTCTGCTTATGTTCCCCTATATTTACCTGAATAACTCAAGTACCTCGTACCCTAGTTCTCTCACATCTCGTCCAATTAATTTGGTAAACATCTTTCTTCCAGTTCCTAAATATTAGATAAGCAGATGTGTACTGTTCATATTTTCTGACCATTCATGGTGCAAATTGGATTATGCCAGTGCCATTTTTGTTTTAAAAGAAAACCGAGCAATCAGGACTACTCTAGAGTCTTCAGAATGAGTAGTTTTGTTATGCATATCTATTTTATTTGTATTTAGAGTCGAAGATAATGCGTTGAATCGAACCCGTATAACCTGGTTTAGATCCTCGACCCTGACTTCTGAGGTAGATCTTAGATAAGTTCATAATGATCTTGAAATTTGTTTCCATTTTCTGATTTTTTAGGGTTTGTTTGGAAAGTCACCTATTAATTGAAATTGGGATAATTACTACGTAGTAAGTAGAGAAAATTGAAGGAAAGGAGTCTTTTAAGTCTCTTTTTAAATTTTGGTGACATTGATCAAGGTAGGGGTGTGCAAAAATTGAACCGACCGATAAACCGAATCGATAAAAATGTTATTGGGTTATTGGGTCGATTTTTTCTTATTGTTTTTTTTATATATATATATATATTTCTACAAACTAACAAACTTATTACTTCAATAATACAAACTCTTAATTTCTCCTAACAACATTTAATCAAGACTTGACGATTCTTGTAAATTAAAACACATCATGTAGGATTTTTTGTTGCAACTAAGATTTAATTTTTTTTCATGTTAGTTACTACTATTTCTATTTTATGAGTATTTTTTTATCGGTTAAATCGAAAATCGAACCGTTAAGGACTAGAAATCGATAAACCAAAAATCGATAAAAAAAATCTTATTGGTTTGGTTATTGGTTTAGTATATTTAAAAATTGAAAATCAATAAACTGAACCTATAATATATAAAATCGAAACGAACCGACCGATCCACACCCTTTAAACCAAGGGCAAGGGTCAAAAGTCCTTTAAAAAATTGATTAAGTGAAGTGGGACTAAATTAACATTTTTAAAATTTGATATATTTTTTAAAAGAACAAATCAACCCACAACTCTAATTTAATGTGTACTAAAAATAAAGAAACCAATCAATCATTTTTCATCAGACATCAGTTTAAAAAAAACTCTTTTCCTCTTCTCAACAACTCAGCTCTCCCTAACAGATTGCCTCAAACAAAGATAACAGATCTAAATTGGTATTTTCGACCACTATTAGTTATTTGAGAATTCACATTTGACTTCTTCATCCTTTCTGCTTCCCTTGTAGCCGTCACTCTCTCTGTTTGCAGGTAAGACTTCCATATTTGTTGGTTTTCTAGAAATTAGGGCTTTTTAGTTAATGAAGAAAAAGAACTTTAGTCGTCTTCTCTTCAAGTATTGATTAACAATTTTGATATTTTTGTATTCTCAAAAAAGAAAAAATCCGAGAAAATCTTAATTTGTGATATTTATTCTCTTAATATGGTGGTTGATTTAAATGTGGTATCTTTTTTGAGTGAAATATGATTTTTTTTTTGTTGTTATTATTCTTGTTCTCGAACATTGCTATAAAAATAGTTAAACTCAAAACTTTGATTTTTTTCAGAGATATTTATTGTGACAATTTTATCTTATTGTTTGTGTTGTTGTATTGAATCACTTCACTTGGTATTTGTTGGTGTATATTAGTGTTGTTGATGTTGTTGTTGGTGTTTTTGGTATTGTTAGTGTTATTGATTTTCTTAGTTTTATTGATATTGTTGTTGTGGTGGTGTTAGTGTATTGGCAAAAACAAAAACATTGGTGTTGTTCAAGTGGTGATATAGCTTGGTGCTGTTGTTGTTGGCGTTCTTGTTGATATATGCTGTTGCCAAACAGATGTGTAATATGTTGCAAAGAATAAGAATCTGTTGGAACATATTAAGCATCTATTGGAAACAACTATATAACTGTTGGTTTACTGGTTTGATTTCTTCTAACAGATGTTGTTTGTTTGTTTCTTTTGTTGGTGTTGTTTGTGTTCTAGGTATGTTCTTGGCATTTTTAGTTTTGTTGGTGGTGTTAGTGGTGTTGTTTGATACAAGCCAAATTGCCTCTAGATCTTTGAATGAGATACGTATGATGCTCGAGATGCTTGATGACTCTTTAGTGCTATTAAAAGAAACCACACGGATGAAAATTTCCATTAAGGAGGGTCAAAGGACTTTGACGAGGTCGAAGGAGTGCAAAACGGAGCTCGAAAGCCCATTAGAAGGGTCATGCGCCCAGAGCGCTTTGGATCCATTTTTTATCCTCTCTAACATTTCAAGAGCAGGTAAAAAACAGCCCCTAGTGGGTCTTTTCTTACATTTGAGTCACTTTTGGGCCCTAATTATGTAATATTTAGCCAAACCATAAATACTTGGTAGCTAGGCTTATTTTAGTTAGTTTTTGTTGATTGATAATGATGAATTCATAAACCTCCATTAGGAGTGTTTTGAGAGCTTGGAAAAGCAAATGTTGATCTTTGATTAGAAACATTGGTTGTAAGGGAGATTCAATCACCTTTGCGGTCAGGTAAGAGTTAGATGCTATTTAGTAATCTTTAAGAGAGGTTTTTAGGTTTGATACACCCTTTGATCGCCCTTTTGTTATCATATTTGTGTCTAACTTTCTGTCTTTTATATTCTATCCCTCTACTTTACTTTTCCACATTTAGATTCGAGTCTTCGTGGCGAGAATCATATCTTTTGATATCAGACCCGAACTTGATTTCGTTCCTACAAAGTCAATGTTGAGTTTGTTATCTTGAAAATCAACAAAAAATATTGTCAAAAATAAAAAATATCAAAAAAAGTCACTATTCACATTTTTGTTGTTAGTTCAAATTTTGAGTTTTTAATTTTGTGATTTTCTTGCGTTTCTAGTGTTAGATTTGTGTTCTCTAACACTACACGAGTCTATAAATTAAATTTGAGATAAATCGGAGTGAAATTGAGCCTTCTACTATCGTTGGAAGCTTGGGTTGATGAAATTTGAAGTGGATTGAAATTCTAAAGATTTTGGTGAAGAATTTGAGCTAAATGATTCTTGGAATGAGTTTAGAAGGTTTCAACTCATTTCGAGCTCCGGAGAAGAAGTTAGGAAAAATTGGTGTTCTTGGAGAAACTTGCTATCTTTAAGTTGAATTTTTCAGCAAATTGCTCGTTTGATGCAAAAATAATGAAGAAAAAGGTGTTAACAGTACAAAAGCATCTACAAAGATTCCAAGGATATTCCAAGAAAAGATGACAAATGGGGACCAATAGAGGGGCGAAAATGCCATTCCAAGAGGGCTGGGCGGCTGATCTGCGCCCCATCTGCCCTTGACCTACGTTGGAGCTACTGCAACAGCCCAAACACATGTCAGACTAGAGGGACATCCAGCTGCGTCCAAGGTGTGTTGGGGATACGCCCCACCTACTGAAGCAGGTCCCTAACGCAGATCAACACTTCTCATAGGCAAATCAAGCTTCCAAACACATTTAAAGCTTTCCGAATCCATTTTGCTCAAGGTTTGATTCCTTAGTTTCATTTTGTTGATTCCTAAACTCATCTGTTGATTCTTAAACTACTCAAAAACTAAGTAATTCATCTACATTGTTGATTGATTAGTTCTTGAGTCTTATTTATTTCACCGTCCAATTTCTTTCAAGCTTTTTTCTTTTACAATGCGTTGTGATTTCTTGATTCAAGTCCTTAAGTAATTTTTATTTTGATTCATTCAAATAAGAATCCACTCCGGCCGCAAGTAGAGATTGACATCTTATTGACCACTAGAGTATAAGCAACTTCCTACATTCGCCGCTACAATTGTGAGGATCACAAAGGTGAGATTCATACAAGTGTTGGTGATGAGCTTTACTACTAATCTTGTTTGTTCATTTTGTAGGTACAAGGTGATATAAGGAAACATGTCTTCGATATCCTTAGATAATTTTGACTACGACATAGGAGACTATGATTGTGGTGAAGATAGTTATGGCTATGAAGAAGATGGAGATTATGGAGGCTATTAATATTGCCATGATCAAGAGTTGAATGAAAAATGAGTGATACTATTCCGAATGAGAATGTGAGATGATGAATAGCATTGTCATAGTTCTTATGACGAAGATGGGGCATGTGAGGAGTATTATACTTCCTACTCCGATCCTAGATATGATGTAAGGTATAACCCACTTATTTATAAATCTTATGAGGAAAATGGTGAGAATGTATATGAGGATTGTTAAGTTTCGTATTCCTCATCTTGTAGTACTTCTTATCAAGGTCGAATTGATGTGAATGGCTATGCTAACTATAGTAGAGGTTGCTCCATGGGAATGAAAAAAGTGCATCACCAAAGCCTAGGGGTACTATATCTTACTCTTCTTATCCTAGTGCCTAAATGTATAGAAATAGGAACCAAGGTAGATATGAAGGGTATAATAGGAGTCAAGATCTTCCTACTCTCTCTATCTTTATAAGAGAGTCGGGTCTCAAAGAATATCTTGATTGGGAATGGGAGTGTGAAAGGATCTTCATGGATTATGATATAAGCGAGGCAGAAAGAGCTAAGTGTGCCCTTGAACATATTCAAGGTCCGACATCATTGTGGTGGGATATCAAAAGAAAGTCCGACCAAACATGGAGTGCCATGAAGTAACTCATGAGGGATGCCCATGCACCACTGGGGTATACGAAGCTTTGAAATATTGATCTAAGAAGAAACATTCACTCTTGAAGGGTAAGCATTTATGGAGTTCCGGGATGCCTCCTTGTGCTAGATGATTGGTGCTACAGAAACTATATCATCCCACCCATGGTTGACCATCTAGCGAGAGCCTCTACTTATTCCATACTTCTTAGAGGGGTAAGGGAAATCATTCTTCCATTTATTCTTCCTAAATCTCAAAAAAATGTGACCACTTACTCCAAGCCTAAAGAAACTGAGAGACAAAAGATTGAGAGGAGTAAGAGAGTGCAAGGTAGCAACCTAAAAGAAGAAAAATGAGAGGTTGTGAAGAGTGAAGTGAGGGGGTTGCCACCAAACCGAGCTAATATTTTTTGTCCATCTTTTAACAAGGACATGTGTGTAGGTACCAACATGGCAAGTGGAGGAGAACAAAAACCAAAAATGAACATTCCCTTTAAAGATTCAATGAGGGCAATCTTAGATAGAACTGAAAAAGAAGATTCCCTTTAAAGATTCAACGAGGGAAATTTTAGATGCTTCCAAAGATTGTGAAGGACCTTCATACCAAGGAAAATAATAATATTCTTAAAAGCTTCAAGGTAAAATAGCTCACTCTTACACTTTTGTACATGTGAATGATGATTGTGTGATAGTATCCCATTAAGTGTGAGTAGTAGCTTAATATGAGTCTCATGATTCTTTGCCTCTTGTTGATGATGTACCCGCTGAGAGTGTCGAAATACTAGTTTATCCTATTGATGACCTTGTTGACTCTTCTAGCAAGATTTATTTGAGTCCACCTTGTGTTGAAGCCAATGTGATGAATAATGGTACATTATCTTGTGAAATTTATGTTGATGAAATTGTGTGTGAAACTAGTACACCACTTAAGGATGATTGTGATATGATTAATAAACCTCAAGTGAGTGATGATGTTGAAAATGTTGGTCAAATAAATAGGAGTGGCCCTTTAAGCATGTTCTTTAGTGAATATCCTATTATTTTCTTGCTCATAGGGATGATTATATGTTTGAAACTTCTTCGAAACTTGATAGTTGTGTTATTGAGGGTGAACTTACAAGTTCTAATCCTCCTTTACAGATTGATCCTTCTCTATTTAAGTACAGTATCATGTTCGAAGATGGTATAGTCACTCCTAGTGAACCTAATGGTGTGAATAATGATGATGGTATAGTTCATCTTGAGGGATATAGCTTATAGACAACCCACTATAGTGTGATTACATTCCTCCTAAAGATGGAAATTTTTTCCTTGAAGATGAGAGTACTTTTAAGGGAAAAGAATGTGAGGTTTTGAAAAGGAATGGTCAATTAGGTGATGATAACTTTGATTTGCTTGAATATTTAAGAAACCCAATTAGTGATTGTTCCTATGAAAATGCTTGTGGTTGTGATCCTTTGTACGACACCCCACCCTTGTTTGATAATTATGAGGATAAATTGCTTGATTCTTATGATGACTTGAGTAATGATTTCTTTGATGTTAGTGGTTGTATGTGTCTACTTGAGGATTCTTTCCTTGAAAGAGAAAGTATCAATTGTTTGGAAACCATTCCTTCTTCTACTTTGTGTTCTCCTATTGTTGAGAATACTCGTGGTGATGATCTTGAATCTAATAGTGAGTATATACATGGGGACACATTGGTTGAAGTTAACTTGAGTGATACCTTTCTCTACTCTCTATTTTCTTTTGATAATTCTTATGCTAGTGTGGAGAGTATATCTTTTGATTTGGGTAATGTTCTTGGGGGAAAGAAGTGTCGTCTAGACCTATGTCTATGACCCCGGTGACAAATTTGAATGTGGTGATTTCCACACACCCAACTTGATGCTTGGTCTAGCTGACAAGCAAAGTTTAGATGAGGATGTTGGAATCCTTCCCTACGATGGAAAGTTTTTCTTGAGGATTTACAACCCACTTGATAGACCCAAGTTGTGCATGAGAGGCATTTCCAACAAAGATAAGCATTCATTAAATAAGGGAAGTAAAGAAAAAATCCAAGAGAATTCAGCGTTGTGTGTTTCTAATCTTGACCATGGTTTCACTACTTGTAGGTCAAAGAGAGAGTCTCATTTTGAAAACACTTTGGATGGATTCCATGCTAGTGATCCCTTTCATTGTGAATTATTTACAATTGGTGACCCCTTTCTTAAGGGAAGTTGTTTGAAAGGAAAAGGTCATGCGCTTAAATATTTTGATTCTATCCTTGTGTGCATTATGTGCTATATTTTGAGCCAAATATCGTTCTTGTAGATAATATCACCTTGGGTGATGCTTTTACACTTGATTTATTTCTATACTACCTGTTTGCTTATGATGATATCCATGCTGGTCTTGTATTTGCTGTGAAGGTAGGAAACTTGTTGGTTGGTCCACTTGTTTGAATGGCAATGCTATATGGATCTTGTGGACTTTAAAACTAATTGAGGCACCACTCTTGATGTGGTCTCTTAAAGATGATGAAGAAATTGTGTCTTATGGCCCCTAAGGTGAAGATAACCTTACCTTTTAGATTTAGTGATGCCATTATGACCTTTGTGGTTTCCTTACCTCTTGGTCTGATTCCTATAGACAACTCCTTTGTGCATTTTTCAATAAGTTTGTAATGTTTACCACAAAAAATCCTTGGTTATATCTTAAGTGTGTGCAACCTTGGCATGATGCTATGATTATTTGTGCTAACCCTAACCCTTATGTCATGAGGATGTTGTATTTTTTTGTCCTTTCTTTGGTTTTTCAAGATTTGGATTAGAGGTCGAATCCTTTTCAAGAAGGAGAGGATGATGCAAGCCAAACTACCTCTGGACCTCTGGATTAGATACATATGATACTAGAGGTGATTGATGACTCCTTAGTGCTATTAAAAGATTCTACATGGATGAAGATTACCATTAAGGAGGCTCAAAGGACTTTGACGAGGTCGAAAGACTGCAAAACGAACTCGAAAGCCTCTTGGAAGGGTCATGCGCCTAAGGTGCTTTGGATCCTCTTTTGACCCGCTTATGGATCCTAAGGTGAAGGTAGCCTCACACTTTGGATTTAGTGATGCCATTATGACCTTTGCGGTTTTCTTACCTGTTGGTGATTCCCATAGCCAACTCTTTTATGCATTTTTCAATAAGTTTGTAATGTTTACCACAAAGGATCCTTAGTATATCTTAAGTGTGTGCAACCTTGGCATGATGCTATTATTATTTGTGCTAACCCTAACCCTCATGTAATGAGGATGTTGTATTTGTTTGTCCTTCCTTTGGTTTGTAAGGTTTGGATTCGAGGTCGAATCCTTTTCAAGAAGGAGAGAATGATACAAGCCAAATTGCCCCTGGACCTTTGGATGAGATATGTATGATGCTCGAGGGGCTTGATGACTTCTTAGTGCTATTAAAAGATTTTACATGGATGAAGATTACTATTAAGGAGGGTCAAAGGACTTTGACGAGGTTGAAGGAGTGTAAAACTTGGCTTGGAAGCCCCTTGGAAGGCTCATGCGCCCAAGGTACTTTGGATCCTCTTTTGATTTGTTCTAATATTTTATGAGCGGGTCAAAACAGCTCCTAGTGGGCCTTTTCTTACTTTTTTATATTAAGATTCAAGTCTTGTGGCAAGAATCGTATCATTGTTGGTGTTGTTGTTGGTATTATTGGTGTTGTTGGTCTTCTTGATTTTCTTAGTATTGTTGGTGTTGCTGGTTATCTTCATTTTATTAGGTTTGTTGGTGTTTTTATTGTGGTATTGTTAGTGTTCTTGATTTTCTTGATTTTGTTATTATTGTTGTTGGTGGTGTCGTGAGTGTATTAGCAAAAACATAAATATTAGTGTTGTTCAAGTGGTAATATGGCTTGGTGTTGTTGTTGTTGGTGTTCTTGGTGTATGCTATAGCTTGTTATTGGTGTTGATGTTCTTGTTGATATATATTGTTGTCGAACAAATGTGTAATATGTTGCAAAGAATAAGAATCTGTTGGAACATATTAAGTATCTGTTGGAAATAACTATATATCAATTGAATATTGTTTTGATATAGATAGGTTATCTGTTGAAAGTTATCACAACAAGTCTTGCTATTGGTTTGATTTCTTCCAACAGATGACCTATCTATTGCAACAGATGAGTAATTTGTTGTAACAGATGGGTCATCTGTTCCAAATATTTTTGTACTACGTTGTATTTATTAATTTTTTTACTGTCTTTTATATGATGCACAAATCAATTATAGTTTTTTTGTTTTCCTCTTGTTTGTAGATAAAAAATGGCTCCAAAAAAGTGGATCAACTTCCAATAAAGCAAGTAAAATAGCTAAATTACAAACACCATTAGAAGAACTTGCTGAACAAGATCTTTCACAAACAAATAAACTGTTACCATCTGTAGAGAATGAAGATGTGGAAATAGATATTGAATAATATACTGAAGGAGAATCAGTTATAAGATCTAGTGATGATGTAGAAAAGAAAGTAAGGGAGATGTAGAAGAGGTTGTAAAAGGGAAAGATGAAAATAAAAATAAGAAAGAAGATGGAGTTAGGGATGATGTAGAAAGTAATAAAAGAAATAAAGAGGAATGTGAGGATGAAGGTGATAATGAAGAGGGAAAAGAAAGTGAGAAAGAAGATGAGAAAGGATAATACGGATCCGAAGAAAGAAAATGAGAGAGTGGATGAAGAGGAAAGAGTTGATGATGATGTTGATAAAGATATTGTTATATTGCCGATCGATTGTGAACGTAGATAAAAAATCCAACATGATCTTGTCAAAACTTTTGGTATTGACCACTTTTAAGTTGAGATGCCTATAGATAATCCTACAATTTGATTGGGGATTTTATAGTGAAATCTGTCATTGGTAAAATTTTTTATGGTTTAAGGAAGATTTTGAGGGATGAAAAATAGAAGGATTACTTTAAGTTCAACTACTTTGGATACTTCCTTGATCTGTCAGAGGACAGTAATGTATGCTCTCAAATGACCATGGTAAATGATCTTCTCAAACATAGGATCAAATATAAGGGTGATCATGAAGAAGCATTGAATGATGAAGACAAAAAGATGGATGAGATCTGAATAAACTACTGTGACATGCCTGTTTATTTTGGTATGAAAGAATTTATCATAGTGATTGGCCGAAGATGTCATCCTCAATCTAAACCTCTTTCCACAGTAACACTCTCAAGAAATCTAAAGGCAAAAAGGCTACCAAAATCAGCCGAAGTATCAAAGAAGACAAGACACTGACCAAGACGCCCACCAAAACCAACAAAGGCAATGAAAAAACAAATGAGTTATTGGTCATTGTTGGACCTAGATACAAAGTCAGACAATTGATAGCTGATCTCTAGAATAAAAGGTTTTTAAAGAAGCACAATGAGTCATTGTGCTTAGTTTGATTTGTGCATTTTATTTTATAGGCTAGAGACACCAACAAAGTCATAGAACCTAAATTATTGGTGCTTATTCAGGATTTAGAGGCATTCAACAATTATCCATGGGGATATGAAAGCTATTTCTTGTCTGTCAAATATTTATTGACAAAGTTATCTCTGAAGATGATCAACTTATATGACTTTTCTTGGACATTCATGGTAAACTTCATCTCTATATCTTTAGTGTTTCATTTATTTATTCTAATGAATAATTATTTTGGCTTTCTTTTTGCATCATATTACATTTTTGGGCTTGGACATTTGAAACCATTCCTCACAGTCAAGAACTACTCCTAAGAGGTTTCTCATCCAAGGATCCTTTGGTAGTTGTCTGCCAAGAACAACTCAAGGATGAATCCCCTTGATCTCTTCAGCCCTCCTGATGATGTAGTATGTCTTCTTTTAAATAGAATAATTTTTACTCTAGTTAACAAGACAACACATTGCAATAGATGACTCATCAATTGTAATAAATTAACCATTTGTTTGCAACAGATGACTCATCAGCTGCAACTGATGGTTCATCTGTTGTAACTTACCTTTGTAAATTACCCATATACTGCAACTTATGCAATAGATGGACCATCTATTGCAACAGATGAATCATCTATTTTATAAATTCTATGAACCTGTTAACAAATTACCTAATCTACTGCAAACTAATGCAACAGATAGGTAATTTATTGCAATAAATGACTTATCGATTGCAAATATCTTGTAAATTATAGGTTGATTTAATATATCTACTTTTATTTATAGATTGTACATCCCTGGCTTATACCTACTAAGCAGGAGTTGGAGATGCCTGCCTTTCTTACTCTAGGTATTTTTGAAACAAAATCAGACCCAAAGTGGACTTGATGAAGAAAGAATTGGATGGAGCAACAACCATTAAAATAAAAATTGCTAGGATAGTCATCTTCTTCTCGTTGAGCCTATTATTGAGGTTTCTAGTGATTCTGTAATAGGTGTGGGTGTTGGTGTTAATGTTGGTGTTGGTGATGCTGGTGTCAGGAATGGTGTCGAGCATAATGCTCATGAAAATTTGTTTGAAAAAGGAGTTGATCATTATGATGCTCATATTGGTGTTTGACTATGGTGGATATGAAGGATTCACCCCTTTTAGTGGTCATACCACCTCTTTTTGTCCCTTTTCAAGCTCTTGTTCTACTTACAAATACCAAGAATGCAAGGATAGACTTGACACCTTGATTAAAAACATTGATGCTCTGACTGTTGTTGCTAATGAATTGACATCTAAGTAGGATTTCATACCATTAAGAAAGTTGACAGAGCTATTCACTCCATTAGAGGTTAAGAGGAGGAAAAAATAATTTTCAAGGTACAAATATTAAATCAAGGAAGTCTGCAACTCCTCTTTCTTCCACTATTGAGCAAATTCAAGGGGCCACAGGAGAACAGGGACAACTGAAGAAGGTGAATATCTAGAAGTTGGTAAAAACCACTAAGAAATCTAAGCTGAACATGCTGATCAAATCCAAAAGGCCCCAAAAGTCTACTCCATACATTAATTTGGGCTAAAAAACTTCAAGAACATGACAGATATGGAGCAGTGGTATGAGGACTGAGTAAGTTTACTTCTTATAAATTACTATATATTATGTTTCTAATCTTCTAAGTCATCTGTTGAAATAAATTATTCATCTGTTCCATTAGTTTGTAGTAGATTAAGTAATCAGTTAGCAGGTTTAGAGAACCTATGTTATAAATGACTCATCTGTTATAATAGATGACTTATTTGTTGTAACAGATGACTCATCCATTGCTTTCAGTAGATGGGTAATCCGTTAACAGTTCAGAGAACTTATGAAACAAATGACTCATCTGATGCAAAAAATGGACCATCTGTTGCAACAAATTATCCTTCCGCCGTATCTTTTCAATTTTAATTATAAGTTACTAACTTATTTAAATTGTATTCTTATTCAGTATGTCAATAAATTCTTTACCTCATGCAGGAGAGATATCTTAAATTCATTGATTACTATGACCTCGGGGATAGGATCATAGAGCTCAACTTCTACAATAACTTCTTAAGCAGGACAACAAACTCAGTGAAGAAACGACAACTCGCGGTAGGTTAAAAATTGAGGATATACTTGTTGAGTTTGAATGATATGAGGAAATAAATAACTATTATATAGGGAATAGGCCATATTTAGGTGCCATGGATTGGACTGGGGCAAAGAGAATTCTTTCAGTGATAAACTTGAAGAATAAACATTTTGTGATTTTTAAGATCATCATGAATGAGGTAGTCATGAATGTTTATGAATGAAACATACCAGTCTTTGAAGAGTGGAATTTTTGATTTGTATAGAGCCTTTGTTGGAGTTTATCCCAAACTTATTAAAGAAAAAGGACATAATGAATCACTTGCCAGAAAAGTTGTTCAACGAACAATGGGATTTTAAAGGTCGAGAATAGTACCTTCCCAAAAATAAGATCGATGCCGCGTGTGGGTCATACTCGCCTGCATTTATTGAACATTTGATAATCGAAACTAGTATAACAACTCCAAGGACTTTATTGAATGACAATACAGTGGCAAGGATGCAAAAGGTTTGGGTTGCTGGTGTAGCATGTAAAAGTTTGGAGCCCTGATGTGGGTTCTAATTTGTTCATCTGGATGTGTAACAATACCGATGATAATATTTTTTATTTTTAGTATTTAAGTTAATTATATTATGGAATTGGTGAAGGCAATAGTTTATTATCTTAATTGATGTCCATTTATTTTGTCTTGAATTTTATATTTGGAAACATATACATTATTATTAAAAATAGATTACTTAGTTCAGTTAAAATATTGCAATAGATGTGTTATCTGTTACAACAGATGCCTTATCTATTGGAAATAATCTGACATATATAGATATTTGTTACAATGCAATAGATGACTAGCCTATTGCAATAGATGACTCATCTATTGAAAATTATGAAACAAATGTAGACATCTGTTGTAACAGATACTAGCCTATTGTAACAGATGACTTATTTGTTTGAAATTATCAAACAGATGTCTACATCTGTTGCAATAGATGAATCATCTATTAGAAATTATCAAACAATTATAGACATCTATTGCAACAGAAAACTAACCAGTTGGAACAGATGACCCATATGTTGGCAATTATCAAACAGATATTGACATCTATTGCAACAGGTTATAACTGAACCTAATCACCCAGTGGCATCACTTAGATAAGCATCCAAACAAACCTAATTGCTTATATTAAAAGGTAGGACCCTCTAATTTTCAAAAGAGCTGTGCATGTAAGAACTTTCGGTTGATAATTTAGTTCACAACAACTGATTATTAAGTTTACAAAATCATCACATAAAACATCTCTTTGGACTGTCATTGCTATCATTTCCAATATTTCACCATCTTTCCAACACTAAATAAATCGATTGCTCTTCCTAATCCATTCACCATGGAAATCAACCCATATATTTATTGATTTCTCCCCTAATGGTACCTAAACAAATTTGTTAAGTATAGTAAAATTAATACAGATAGTATAGTAAAAATTAATAATGATAGTATAGTATATACAATAAAAAACTTGTATGGACTATCATTATCATTGTCCCAACAGATGATCCATCTGTTGCAACAAATGACTTATTTGTTGGATTTGACTTTAGGTTCTATCCAGTATTGTATCATAAATCTAACATATAAGTCATCTGTCGCAAAAATGACTCATCTTCTCGATTTAGCGTTGGCTTCTATCCCCGTGTTGTAACATAAATCAAATAGATGAATCATCTATTGCAACTGATGACTCATCTATTACAATAAATGACTTATCTATTGGATTTAGCTTCAGGTTCTATCCCAGTGCTGTAAGATGATGCAACATATGACTCATCTATTACAATAGATGAGTCATCGATTAGATTCAATTTCTGGTTATATTCCAGTGCTGTAACATAAATCTAATAGATGAGTCATTTGTTGCAACAAATGACTCATATATAGGATTCAACTTTAGGTTCTATTCTAGTGTGGTAATATGAATCCAACAGATGACTTATCTGTTGCAACAAATGACTTACTTATTTGATTTATGTTTAGAACCACTAACTTAATACCAACAGGTAGGTCCTTTGTTACAACAAATGACTTACCTGTTAGAACTACTTTATCAATAATGAAAATTATCCAACAACTGTTATAAATAAATACAACAACTGTTAGATAAGCTACTGAAAATTATTAAAAAATTAACAAATATACCTAGATAGTAAATTTAACTAAAAATTATTATTTTTACTTACCAAAATCACCTATAAAGTAATGCCAATGATATACGAACAAAATTTGATCCAAAAACTTGGTCTAATAGTAGCAGTAGTGGTAACAACAATAAAAATAATGGTAGAAGAAGAAGATGATGATGAACAACAAGAAGATGATAACGAAGAAGAAAAAGAAAATCAGTAGCAACAATGAACAACAACAATGGATAAAAACACCAAAGTCAAGAGAGAGAGAGAGAGAAAACAAGAGCAACAACAACGTTACTTTTTCCCCTTAATTTTTAGTTATTAGGGTTTTCTATTGGTCCAAAGTGTAGCATAAAAATTTTGAGAGCAATTCTTACACATTATTTAATATTTCTTGATCTATCATTTAATTTTTGTCCCCCACACTCAATAATTAACACTTGAGTCACCTACACCTAATGTTAAAATCTTTTAGTCACCCTTAATTCATTCTCCCTAGTTACACTTTCCATCCCATTTTATGCAACACCTATTCTATTTTAGTCCAGTCCAAAAAAAATGTTGCCTTACTATAATTATAAATAATTTAGCTATAAAATTCTCCTTTTACCCTTAGGGGTCATTCGATAGAGTGTATTAAAAAATGAATGCATGTATTAGTCTTGTGTATGATTAGTACCTTGTTTGGTATATTTTTTAGCCTATGTATAACTAATGCAAGGCATTAGTCATTCACTTTATTGTGTATTGATGTGTGTATTACCAATACCTCAAATTCTATGACATTGGTAATGCAATGGATCTAATGCATGCATTAGCATGATTACAAATACACTTATCCCTCAAAATTTTTTCACATTCTTTTCGACATAAAGCTGGAGGGTATTTATCCAACTTCTTTTAGAAATTATGTAATTAATGTTATTTTTAAAATATCAGACCAAATACTGCATCAAAAAATACATACGTAACTAATGCAAGTATAACTAAGAAAAGCATTACTAATACACCATATTTTGCATTATCTTTATACACTGTACCAAACGACCCCTTGATGACATGATTTAGTCACACAAATATCTAAGAATTATTTAACACAATTGTAAAATCCTCTTCTCTTTTTCTTAAACATCATGCCAAGTCAAAGAGTGCCACATAAAATCGGACAGAAGGATCACACATTATAGTAATTATGATGTCTTTTTTGTCCATCAAAATGTTATTACACTGTAATTATAAATATATTATTTGGTTGCACATACATAATTACATAAATTAACTTTCACAACAAAATTTAATTATGAAAAGTTGAAATTAGTATTTGACAAATATATTTTTTTATTATTAATAATAGTATTAAATCATATGTTTAAGATACCTATTATTTCTTGAAAATATATTAATAAATACACATATGTGTAACTAATATTGTAAAAAATAACATATATATAATAATGGTTTGGGTTGAATAAAGTTATTACACATGGCATGTGATGGTGGTTTTCTCTTACATAATTAGCCAAACACATAGCCAGACACCTAAATTTGGCACGAACTTTCACTTTGGCACCTAAAGTCAACGTTGATTATTTTACGCACCTCAACTAGTATTTCGGTGTGTTATTTTGACACTTTTTATATAATCAATAAAACTATATGATGTGTCTGTATTACGCACACTGATGATGTGTAAAGTGATGCATAATATGATGACATTTGTCATTTTTCTCCAAAATAATTTTTAAATAATTAATTTAAATTAAAAACATCAATCAATAAATGACTCCCCCCCTTCTATAAAAAGTCATCATCTCCAAATACCCCACATCTTTAAATTATTACCGCTGCAATACCTCTTACCCCCATCCTAAGATTATCTTCTCCAATACCCACCCCTAAAATTGTCTTCTCTATCCCCCCCTTCTTAAATTCCTAAAACCTCAAATTCCAACTCTTCAGAGAAGGACGCAATCGATGTACCTTCACCGAACACACACACAAAAAAAATTTCGCTTTTCACTTTGTGATGATTCATGTGTAGAAAAATGGGTTCTTTAATTAAATTGGGCAAAACCCAAGTGAGAAAATAAAATTTTCAATCAAATTCAGAGATACCCAGTTGAAATTGAGCAAAATCCAATTAAAAAAATGGATTGGTTAATCAAATTATGCAAAGCCCAGTTGGAAAAGTGGTATATCAGATCAAATTGAGAGACACTAAATTGTAAATTAAACAAAACCAGTTGACAAAATGGAATTTAGGACCAAATTGAGAGAATCCAGTTGAAAATTGAGAAAAATTTAGAATCACTGGTGAACATCCCTGTCTCGCCGACACCGATTTCTTCAATACCTTTCAGGATGATTTCGATGATTCCGACATTAACTAAAATATAGTAGAAGCTTGTAATTGTAGTTTTATGTGCTTTGGGTTATGGATGATTTAAGCTTTTTTTTCTTAAATTAAACTATATATTACTTCATAATTAAAAATGCACAATACAAATCCCACAATATTTTGAAAAAAATACAAAAAAATCAATTCTAACTAGCATAAATTAATGATGAAAATAATAATATTTACTATTAAATATGCTTAATATTGTCCAAAATAGCGGATAAAAATAAAGCAGAGGATATAGATTAATGGGACTAAGTTAATATACTATTTATGGGCTAACTTGGACACCATATCAGCCGAAAAGGCCTTCTATGTGTCTTCAGGTAAGTGAAATACACGTGTCATGCCAACGGTGCAAAAGGTGCCAAAATGACACGTCGGGATGCTATTTGAGGTGCTTAAAATGAACAACTATATACTTTAAGTGCCAAAGTGAAAACTCGTGCCAAATTGAAGGGCCTATTGATGTGTTTGGCCTGCATAATTTAATATTTGCCTTATACTTCTTTTGAAGACCATTACACTTGGATTTTTATAATTGGTTTCTTCTTTTGATTTGCTAGATTACCTCTTAATTAAAATTTTCTCCATTTTAAATGGAAAATCATTTTAACTCAAAAAAATTCAAAATTACTTAATACATTGAATAAATTTAAAAATGATTTTCAACTTCTACCTTATAGGTTTTTAAATATTATTCAATCATCCAACTCGTTGTCCGATTAGAGACTCCACTTTTTTGAGCTTTATCTTCTTATTTTGTTCTACTCACTTTCAACCCTATTTTTCCATAACAGAAGCACAAAAATACATCATATCTAATTAAAAGTACCTTCACCGAACACACACGAAAAAAATTCCGCTCTTCTCTTTGTGATGATTTATATGTAGAAAAATGTGTTCTTTGATTAAATTTGTAACGCCCCAAAACTGGTACCCGAAATGCTACGCGGTGCTCATGACCCCAAAGGACCATAAGCTAACCCATGACTAATATCTGTTCCTGTATACTGCATGGTATACTGTATAATATGGAAATATGAGCTGAAAGTCCATAAGCTTCAAACTGTAACATAATATCCGATAAAATATAACATCTGGCATGGGGTATAAATGTCCAAAACAAAACTGTCTAAACATACTGTAGTTTGAAAAACCTCTAAAACATAACTTTCTGAATAAGGAAATGATGGGACACGTCCCCAACTAACTCCAACTAATAAACTAATTAATGAGATAATAAAGAAATAATCATGTCGTCGAAAGATGAGGACTCATTGCTAACTCTGACTGCGGAGATTAGAATGCTACTGATGCTCTAGAGCTTGTGCTTCTGAACCTATGGTGTAAGACACCATAGCGTAAATACGTCAGTACTTTGAATGTACTGGTATGCATGTGAGGTAGGCTGAATACAAAGGGTTTACATGCATGATATATACTAACTAACTGAATAATATGAACGTAAGAATACATGCATGAATACATAATAACTGTAACTAGGGTCGTGATAACATGATTACTGAGTCTGAGTACTGATGACATAAGATACTAATAAATGTATAACTGATACTGAGTGAGTGTATCTGACAGTCTAGTTTCTGATGGAACTAGCTGTGTTTTGCACTATTCTGAGTTGACTGTATCCGACAGCCCTGAATTCTATAGAACTATTCGAGTTCTATTACTGAGACAAAATGACTTATCTGACAGTCCTGATTCTATAACCGAAACTATAGGAAGTATTTATCTAACCAGCATGCCCCTAATACGTCATTATGGCTGAGTTGGAGTCCAATTTGTAACCCCAATTGAAAGGGTGTCAATACCGCGCCACTGCTAAGGACAATCTGTGAGTAACCCTCATATAACAGGTAATTCTAGTGAGAACGTTGGGAACCCTCATATAACAGGTTAAGTCACCTTAGCTACCCTCATATAATAGGCTATGATGTCTCAACCTACGCAGGCTATGTAGTTCTAGAATGCAAGGATTGCTTCTAAGAGTCACACCCTCATATAATAGGTTAGTTCCCATCCTTAGGTTCACTTGGTGCTAATTCCTACTCCCATATGAATAGAAACTGAACATGATTAACTGAACTGGACTAGTCTGAATTCATGTAGTTTCGTTAACTGACGGAATACTAATGAGATTACTGAATTACTAAGCTTTCTTGAGTCACATGACTGACTGGGTTCTATGGACCATGGCTTGACTGAGGATATTGTGAAAATATGACACTAAATCTAACAACTATATTTTTTAGGTACAAGTAGGACTCGATGGAAGGAAACTGACAAGGCATGACATTATGGAATACATGACCAACATCAACAATCTATAATACAATAGTTGGAGATATTTCATGGGCATTTGATTATCATAGCTTGGTACGTAAATAGATAGAATGTATACATAGCATAATTTCATAAGGCTAACTCATGACCAATTCCACAAGCAATTTCAATACATAAGAATAACATAGAAGTCATTTTGAACATAAGGTTAAAGTATACATTTTCATTTGGGTCATAATTTAGCTATAGTGCATAATTTCTATCCCTTTAGGCATTTTATCAAACACCTTGGATGCACAACTTAAGGTATAGGTGAAATCATCAAATTTCATAAATCATAAACCACCAAATTCATGGATTTCAATTTATATGCTAACGAAGTTTTCATAATTTCACATAAAGATCCCAACATGGGAATCAAACAACAACCATCACAAAACATGAGCAACCCACAACATAATAATCATGATTCATGATTTAAAATACGATTCTTGAGCTTTATGGATGAAAGGAATCCATAAATCAACACAACGCATACCTTAGGTCTTTATTTAGTGAAGATTGATGGAGAGATTTTCTTGAAATTGAATCCCCAATTAAAACACTAGTTTGTTCTTTAGAGAAAATTGAGAGAAACTAGTATATTTTGGGCGAAGAATAGCTAAATCACATGTTATTGGATTTAAATAGGGGTGAAAAATCGACCCTTTTAACCCAGGACACATCTTTTAAATTGGTGAAAATTTTTTGACCTGAACCCCTGACGCGCTGCAGCACTATCGCACCGTGTCACTAGAATTTAACAATTGAAAAATAGGAGAATGGAGCGACGTGGAGCCATCACGTTGCCACTATGTTTAGGACCTGGAAGTTTGGCGAGATGCGGGAAAAATAGCACTAAGACACTGTAAAAAAGGACAATTTCTATTTTACCTTGTGGCGCGGTGCGCCACTGTCCAATATGGCACTGTTTTATGATAAGAACTTGAAATAGTCATAACATTTTACCCGGTTATCGGATTTGGGAGAATCTTATATCGATGAAAAGCTTATTGGATTTCCCACATGACAAAAAGTGAAAATATTAAAAATTCCTCATGGGATAAAAATCATCAATTTAGGATCTAATACTTGACATTTTTGGGATGAAATTAGTTAAGAAACTTTGGAGTATTACAAAATTGGGTAAAACCTAGTTGGGAAAATGAAATTTTCAATCAAATTCAGAGACACCCAGTTGAAATTGAGCAAAATCCAATTAGAAAAATGGATTGATTAATCAAATTGTGCAAAACCTAGTTGGAAAAGTGGTGTATCATATCAAATTGAGACACACTAAATTGTAAATTAAGCAAAACGAGTTGAGAAAATGGAATTTCGGACTAAATTGAGAGAATCAAATTGGAAATGGAGAAAAGTTTAGAATCACTGATGAACACTCTGTCTCGCCGAGTCTGTCTCGCCGACACCGTGTTCTTCAATACCTTTCAGGATAATTTTGATGATTCCGACATTAATTAAAATATAGTAGAAGCTTGTAATCGTAGTTTTATGTTCTTTGGGTTATGGATGCTTTAAGATTTTTTTCTTAAATCAAACTAGATATTGCTTCATAATTAAAAATTCAGAACGCAAATCCCATAATATTTTGAAAAAAATACAAAAAAATCATTCTTAACTAGCATAAATTAATGGTGAAAAAAGTAATATTTACTATTAAATAAGCTTAATATTGACCAAAATAGAGGATAAAAATAAAGAAGAGGATATAAATTAATGAAACTGAGTTAATATACTATTTGTGGGCCAACTTGGACACCATATCAGTCGAAAAATCCTTCCATGCGTCTTCAGGTAAGTGAAATACACGTGTCATGCCAACGATGAAAACGGTGCAAAAATTACACATCGGGATGCTATTTGAGGTACTTAAAATGAACAACTATCCACTTTAAGTGCCAAAGTGAAAGCTCATGCCAAATTAAGGGGCCTGTTGATGTGTTTGTCCTGCATAATTTAATATTTTCCTTATACTTCTTATGAAGATCATTACACTTGAATTTTTATAATTGGTTTCTTCTTGTCACTTGTTAGATTACCCGTTAAATTAAAAATTCCTCCATTTTAAATGAACAATCATTTTAATTCAAAAAAAATTCCAAATTACTTAATACACTGACTAAATTTAGAAATGATTTTCAACTTCTACCTTGTAGGTTTTTAAATATTATTCAATCATCCAAAAATATATAATAAATGGGATAACTTAATGATATCACCCAAATTATTCCTCCAAGAAAGTACAACGTGGTCACTGTCAAATATATAAGCCAACAAAGGAAAGGTTGGGGTTGAACACACAAGGAATAGGCCAGATATTTATCAAGAATTTGATGAAGTAGCTGAAAAATACAGAAAAATAAATGGGGGAATTTTGTGAGAACAGTATTAATAGTAACAAATTTTGGTCTCTTTTGGTTGAAATATATATGATCTGAATACTAGGACTATGTACCTTTGAATTCCTAACTTTGTAGACTTATCGTGCTTCATCAAACTATCCCAATACCTTGCATCTAAAATCTGACAAGTTATATATCACCAAATGTCTTGTGAACGTCTTTTAGTAAATTTCACACTTCACTTTTTGAGGATCAAAGTGTCTCCTTACTAACCCTTGTCTTGGATCTTAAATTAACTATTACTTTTTGCATGCCAAGTTAATTAGATAAAAATTGGTAACTTCAAATTCCTGTTGTGACCTTTTTTTCTTAATCTTTACCTCACTTTTGGAGTAATTTTTGACTAAAGACAAGTTCTCAGAGTCTGTAGTCATTAAGAAAGTAATCACACTAAATAAGATAACAATACATACAAGAAGATAGATCAAGAATGACTTTATACTTCCTCTACTTCGTTATTCCATCAGGGTTTACATAATCCTAGTTAGGTGGTTTAGCTGAACATATTTTTAAGAACATATATTGAATTCATGAAATAAAGCATATGAATAATCTTTCCATAATTGAGGAATAAAATTAGAATCTCAAACTAATATTCAACCGTAAAAACCAAGAACAAAAGTTTCCAAGATCAGGAGTTGTATCTCAAAATCAATATAGTGCTGTGAATGTAAAGAGTGTATAAACTAATGCAAAAACATCAAAGGAGTATTTATAGTTTTATAAAATAACCTAAAAATCCTAACAAAAATAAAATAGAAAACTAAGATCGACTGTGGGTATGCCTTAGACAATGAGCCGTGTGGATTGACGATGATTCATTGTCAGCTTTATGTCTTGTATTTTGTGCACTTTGGTGATGACTCATCGGTGATGACTCATCACACCTCTGTACGAGTCATTTGCTGAACTCATAGCCTCTCCAGTGAATTTTTTTCTTTCAAATCTTTTCTCCAAGTGCTCAAAACGGTCGTAATATTGAGTCATAGATGGACGTTACAACTCATCACCAGTATCATCTCTATTGTTCTTTAAACTTGTAAACTTGCATGACTTCCTATTATTTTTGTTCAGATTTATCCTCCATACGATTCGTAGTAAGATCCTATGAGTCATATCCAATATCCATTTTTTTCTTCTTCTCAAAACCATCAGTGGTCACCTGATGACTTAGACAAAAAGTCGTAGCATTACCCAACGACTCGTTGTCCAAGCAGAAACTTTAATTTTTTGAGATTTATCTTCTTATTCTGTTCAACTCACTTCCAACCCTATTTTCCCACAACACAAGCACAAAAATACATCAAATCTAATAAAAGGACCTTCACCAAACACACACAAAAAAAATTTCTACTCTTTTCTTTGTGATTATTCATGTGAAGAAAAATGGGTTCTTTGATCAAATTGGGCAAAACACAGTTGGGAAAAATGAAAATTTCAATCAAATTCAGAGACACCTAGTTTAAACTGAGCAAAATCCAATTAGAAAAATGGATTGTTTAATCAAATTATGCAAAACCTAGTTGGAAAAGTGGTATATCATATCAAATTGAGAGACACTAAATTGTAAATTAAGCAAAACCAGTTCAGAAAATGGAATTTAGGACCAAATTGAGATAATCCAGTTGGAAATTGAGAAAAATTTAGGTTCAATGATGAACATCTTCGTCTCGCCGACACCAGTTTCTTCAATACCTTCCAGGATGATTTATATGACTCAGACATTAACTAAAATATAGTAGAAGCTTGTAATTATAGTTTTATGTGCTTTCGGTTATGGATGCTTTAAGATTTTTTTCTCAAATCAAACTACATATTGCTTCATAATTAAAAATTCACAACACAAATCCCACAATATTTTAAAAAAAATACAAAAAAATCATTCCTAACTTGCATAAATTAATGGTGAAAAAAATAATATTTACTTTTAAATAAGCTTAATATTGACCAAAATAGAGGATGAAAATAAAGAAGAGGATATAAATTAATTGGACTGAGTTAATATACTGTTTATGGGTTAATTTGGACACCATATCAGCCGAAAAGGCCTTCCATGCGTCTTCAGGTAAGTGAAATACACGTGTCATGCCAACGGTGCAAAAGGTGCTAAAATGACACATAGGGATGATATTTGAGGTGCTTAAAATGAAAAACTATCCACTTTAAGTGCCAAAGTGAAAGCTCGTGCCAAATTGAGGGGCCTGTTGATGTGTTTGGCCTACATAATTTAATATTTTTCTTATACTTTTTGTGAAAACCATTACACTTGGATTTTTATAATTGGTTTCTTCATGTCACTTGTTAGATTACCTCTTGATTAACATTTCCTCCATTTTAAACAAACAATCATTTTAACTCAAAAAAATTCAAAATTACTTAATACACTAACTAAATTCAGAAATGATTTTCAACCTATACCTTATGGGTTCTTACATATTATTCAATCATACAAAAATATATAATAAATGGGATAACTTAATGATGTCACCCAAATTATACCTCCAAGAAAGTATAACACGGTCACTGTCAAATATATAACCCAACAAAGGAAAGGTTGGGGTCGAACACACAGGGAATAGGCCAGATATCTATCACGAACTTGATGAAATAGCTGAAAAATATAGAAACGTAAATGGGGGGATTTTGTGAGAACAGTATTAATAGTAACAAATCTTGATCTCTTTTGGTTGAAATAAATATGATCTGAATACTAGGTCTGTGTACCCTTGACTTCTTAACTTTGTAGACTTATCGTGCTTCGTCAAACTATCCCAATACCTTGCATGTGAAATCTTATAAGTTATGTATCACCAACTGTCTTGTGAACGTCTTTTGTTAAATTTCACACTTCACTTTTTGAATCTCAAAGTGTGGCCTTACTAACCTTGTCTTGGATCTTAAATTAACTATTACTTTTTGCGTGTCAAATTAATTAGATGAAGGTTGGTAACTTCAAATTGCTATTGTGATCTTCTTTTCCTAATCTTTACCTCTCTTTTGGAGTAATTATTGAATACAAACAAGTTCTTAGTGTCTGCAGTTGTTAAGAAAGCAATCGCGCCAAAGAAGATCACAATAATACAAAAGATAGATCAAGAATGACTTTACACTTTCTCTACTTTGTTATTCCACCAGGGTTTGCACAACCCTAGTTAGGTGGTTTAACTGCTCATGTTTGTAAAAATATACATTGAATTCATGAAATAAGGCATATGAATAATCTTTCCATAACTGAAGAATAAAATTAGAATCTCAAACTAATATTCAACCGTAAAAACCAAGAACAAAAGTTTCCAAGATTAGGAGTCGAATTTTAGAATGAATATAGTACAGTGAATGTAAAGAGTGTGTAAACTAATACAAAAACATCAAAGGGGTATTTATAGTTTTATAAAACAACCTAAAAATCCTAACCAAAATAAAATTGAAAAATAAGATCGGTAGTGGGTACGCCTCAGACAACGAGTCGTGTGGATTTACGATGACTCATTGTTAGCTTTATGTCCTATATTCTATGCACTTTGGTGATGAATCATCGGTGATGACTTATCACACCTCTGTACAAGTCATTGGCGGAACTTATCAGTGAATTTTCTTCTTTCAAATCTTTTTTCCAAATGCTCAAAATGGTCATCACATTGAGTCATAGCTGGACATTACGACTCGTCACAAGCCTCATCTCCATTGTTCTTTAATCTAGTAAACTTTCAGGACTTCCCATAATTTTTGCTCAGATTGATCCTCCATACGACTCGTAGTAATATCCTACGAGTCGTATCCAACATCCATTTTTTTCTTCTTCTCAAAACCATCACTGGTCACCTGATAACTTTGATGACAAGTCATAGCATCACCAATGGCTCATTTTCCAAGTAGAGACTTCACCTTTTTGTGCTTTATCTTCTTATTTTACTCTACTCATATCCAACCCTATTTTTCCACAACACAAGCACAAAAACATATCATATCTAATAAAAAGGACCTAAATACTTGCGTGTTTTCTAATTTTAATTATCAAAAGTGCTATGAAGTCGTGACACATCAACACCCTCAATTTAGAATGTTTGAATATCCTCAGGCAACAAACATATAACAACACAACGTGATGCTTAACTAAGACAAATCTCTGGCACTTGTGGATGTCAACTCAATTTCAGTTCAACAACTTTTACCCCCTCTTATTTTCAACTTTCTAAAACTAACTTTGTGGATCTATGTATCATAACAATATGACACAAAGAAATCAAGCTATAGTATTATTTTAACAACAAACAACTAAGCAAATATGCAGTATACAATACCCGAACAGATAAGCAAATAGCAATACAACCCATGTGCCCTTACAACAAAGAACTCCCAATCCTACATTATGATCATGCATGTTAATGCGGGAATGATATCAAAAAAATAACACTCAAAAAAAAGTTCCAATCAATGTGCATTGAATACCACAGGCGTGCCCTTATTTCCTTTACCCTAGTTTTTTGAACAGTCAAACTAGGATAACTATAAGGCTTTATTAGACTTGTAATATAGGTTTGGGGGCAGGTATGGTACATTTAGGAATTAGTAACTCACCCTCCTTGACACTACAGTTACATTCAGGGTCCACTTCTCAATCAATTTTTCCATTATTTTTCCCTTTTTATTGCTTAATCAGGTTAATTGTGATTTCTTTATTCTTTATTTTTTTCTTTTTTATTTATTTTTGCTTTTCTCTTTTTATACTTTTTAATTTTACTACACCCAACCCTGCTTTTATTTCTTTGACTCAAACCTTTCTACATACCTAATTTTAACTGTGCACCTCTATGATCGCCATACTCTGCTTAGGAGATTTTCTTGAGTTGAGGTGCACAATTGTCCAAGAAGGGGCCAAGGACAAATAGTTTCATTGTACTCAAATTTGGAAAAGTGAAAGGTGAAAATAAGAAAATGGGTCAATATTGTCTCAACTCAGGGATCAAGGTATACTTTTTCATATTTGGATGGTCATTGTAATGCCCCGAGTCTGGTACCCCAAATGCTACACGGTGCTCATAATTTCGAAGGATGACAAGATAATCCTTGACTGATATTTGTAACTGAGCACTGAATAATACACTGTAAAAAAGTAAAAAACTAGCAGAAAACTTGCCATAAGGTTCAAAAACTGAAATACAATTGAAAAACTGAATACTGATACAACTTTCTGAATATCTAGTCTGAAAAAGCCTCTAAACTATCTGAACTGTGGAGTTAATAGGATAATCCCCCAACTAACTCCATCTACTAAAATGCTAAATCTAATGCAATAATAAAATAAGGAATATCCTCGAATGATAAGGACTCGCTACTAATTCTACTGCTGCTGGCTGAATTTAAACTGCTAAGGGTGCTCTGGATATCATTCTTCTGAACCTATAGTATAAGACACCATTGCAAAAGAGAAAAGTATGTGTCAGTACATGGGAATCTACTGGTAAACTAGATGAGGTAAGGCTGAATGCAAGGGTTTACATGTATGAACAATACTGACTAAATAACATGAGACTACTGAATGAGGATACATGCATAAACTATAACTGAAGTCATATAAATACTAAATACTAAATACTAAATTCTACTAACTGGACTTATGATAACTGAGTCTACTGATACTGATATCTGATTGACTAAGGTTGAGATCGGTCTTATCTAGTGGGTGATCTCTGAATATACAGATAATGAAAATGATTGATTAAGCCTGAGATCAGTCCTATCTAGTGGGTGATCTATGAATATACTAATAATGGAGATAATTAACTGAATCTGAGATCAGTTCTATCTAGCGGGTGATCTCTGAATCTAATGGTACTAATACTGATACTGCTTGACTAAATCTGAGATCAGTCCTATCTAGCGGGTGATCTCTAAATCCACTGGTAATACTATTGAGTGACTGTATCTAACAGTCCTGAATCTATGCTACTGAGCTCAGCTCTTTTACTAAGACTAATTCTAAAGCTGAGACTGTGGGAGGTAGTCATCTAACCGACATGTCCCTTCTAGCTAAGTTTGGGGTCCAACTTGTAACCCCAATTTTAAGGGTATCAGTACCGTGCCACGGGTAAAGACAACTTTTGTGGAGTTATTCCTATCTAATGGGTGACCCCTGGGATCAGTCCTATCTAATGGGTGATCCCTGAGTATGCCAGTCCTGTCTAACGGGTGATATCTCGTACCTACACTTGCTATGTAGTTCTAGAACTTAGGGATTGATTTTAGGGATATCAGTCCTATCTAATGGGTGAGGCCCCATCCTTAGGCTCGCTCGGTGCTGAGTCCTACTCCCAATTGAATGACACTAAACTTTCTTACTTCATACTAGGCTCGACTAAGCTATTACTGATCATACGAATTAACTAAACTAAACTGAGTTACTGAGTTCTGTTGACTGACAGAATACTAATAAGTTCTGAATTGATTACTAAACTGAAGTTGGAATACTACTGATACTGAGACTATTGAGATTTCCTAAGTTCTGTAACTGTCTGAGTTCTGTAACTGATGAGAGTACTACTAATCATGGCATGACTGAGATTATCATGAAACTGACACTGGATTTAGACAAGCAGCTAATTTTTCGGGTATAAATACCCCCAAGACTCGATAACATAAATAATACAAGACAGGACAACTTGTACATAACATGGCAATAGGCTATCATTCACAACACAATAATGAGGCATCTCTTCGAGCACTTGGAAGTCTTAAACATGTAAATATATAGGGAGTGCATACTATTATCTCATAATTCATTCAATAAGGAATGCATATGTGTAGAAACGCATGCAACATATCATAATTCATTCACTAAGGCCTTCCAACAAACACTTGGCACGCATTAACTTATACACAATAGGGGATTTCTCGACAACATGCTATAATGACTCTATTTCCTTTATATAAGTATTTTATCAAACATATGGGGAGAATATTTTATTCAATGCACATAATTAATATGGTTACATCAATCATCATGCATCTTGAAGGGGTATATCATGAACATCACATAAAAATCACATACTAGGATCAAAACTTGGAACTTTGTAAACAAAACATGAATTAAAACTCAATAACTACATGAACTTCAATTTCAATTGACATGAATCATGAAAACTCATTAATATATAATCTTTGAATTTAGAAAAGGATTCTTTAACTTCTTGGGTGGAAGGAACCCAAGAATCAATATCTAACATACCTGGAAATCTAGATTCTTGAAGTTTTTGAAGACTCTTGGAGGGATTCTTGTGATTGCTTTTGAAATTTGGGGGCTAGGATTTTCTATCTTTGAGAGAGAATGCTTTTATTCTTGAGGAATAGTGTGAATAAATGAGCAATTTTGGCTATTAAGGGTTTAAATCCTGTGTATAGGTTGGTTAGTGGCTTTAAGAAATTACCAATTGATCCTTGGAATTAAATAACAAAATCTGAAAATCCCAATTTTTCATGTTGGCGTGATGCAGTGAATTTGCACCAGCTTACTGGAAACTGGACAATTGGGAAACTGGTTGGTGGCGCAACGTGGTAGAAATCACGTTGCCACCTTGGTTGCAAACTACAAAGGCACCTCGATGCGGTGGAATCATGTTGGTGCATTGAAAATTGACAATTCTAAAATTGACCGTTGGCTCGACGCGCCAACATCGCAAAGGCTCACTCGTTTTTGACAAATGCCACTTTGGCTAACTCCGCGACGCGCTAAAGTACCAAATGGTACACTGTCTTACTAAAATAGGTCTAACTCTTCACTCGGGTGTTGTATTTGGGTGAATTTGGTACCAACGAAAAGCTTATTTGATTTCCCACATGATAATAAGTCAAAATCTTAAAAATTTCATGTGGAATAAATATATTCATCTTTGAAGAAAGATTTTTGATGTTCTAAAGATGAATTTAAACTAGGAGAAGTGTGGGGTATTATAGTCATTTAGGCTTAGAGTGGACTAAATAAAAAATGGTCTATGATCGCGTCCTATTCTACTATCCTACAACCTATACAAGACTAACTGGACAAGTTTAGGATTAAATGCACAAAGAAAACTAGGTAAGTGTCTCATACACATATGGTATAGGGCTATATTTCCAACTACCACCTATACACTTCATGAAATTGCTATGCTATGATTATTTTTCCCTAATCCTATTGCCATAATAAGATTCACAATAGTAACACATATATTTACATCACATATTTCACAGAATCTCTTGGTAGGGGTATCAATTTACTAAAACACTTAAAAAACAAACAGAATATGTCAACTTCCTTGAGGTTCCTAATTTTTCTCCTAATTAAACACAATTAGAACATAACACCTATACAACACAAACACAAAACAACCTAAACATGCTAGTTCTACTAGGATAATACAACCAACACGAAAAGAAATATGGAAAGAGAAACCCTTAGCTGTGGTACACCTCCACCCCCAATTAAAAACTATGCACTATCCCCAACGCATAAATATTATATAAATAAGGGATAAAGACATACCTAGGTGCACTAGGTGCTGAATCATGATGTTTCAATTGGCGAGGCCTCAAAATAGGCCCTATTCTTATCAACCATGTTCCCAGTGGTGACTGGGATACTCTACTCAATAATGGCACCAATGGTGGTCAATGCGCTCAATGGTGTGTGGCTCTCGGGAGGTGGAACGGTGCCCTCACTTATATTTGCTGCAGCTGTAACTGCTGCCTCAACTGTTCGGGAGCTACCAACTTCTGCTTCCATCTCATGAACCCTAGTTAGATGTTCCTATGAAGTCGAGAGGCTAGCAACCCGTGCCGCCTCTACATCCTCTTTATCTTTTCTCTTATTTTTTCACTTTCTCAACCTCTCTCCACTTTATTCTTTAGTAGTCTTATCCTTATCATTTATACCCAGAATATCAGACACCTTATTTACAGGAATTTCCTTAATAATTGAGGATGTAAGGCCTCGCAATCATACTCTCAATAGCAGTCCGAAGTGCATCTAACTACTCATGCACGCCCAATAGATCTGGGGCCTAAATGCCCACTAGGCTACTCCCTTATACAAGTCTATCAAATTGGGTCTGCATACCCCTTATCTCACTCTTTATATTGTTCTTCACACAAGGTTGCATGATCTCTTTACTAGTTTTCATTCATAGCTCAAAGATGCCTAGTCACTTAAGCACTAGTCAGGAACTCCTATGAAGCTAAAGCATAGACACTTAAAGGTGGTCGACATCTGTATAGTCTCACAGTTAGAGGTAGAGTCGAGGCTTGTGAGGACCCTGCTGCATTGGTGAAGGCCTAAGTCTCCACTCGGGTAGTCTATATGGGGATGTCTCCAAGATTGGGAAAACCAGAGTATCAATGTCCATCTACCTGCTGGCCTGGGAAGCTATCTAAAGAAGAAAAATGCCAACCTTGGCCTTCAAAATTTGGTTGGCAAGATCCGAATCAATCCCAAGTCTGTGGTCCTATAGACAACCAAAAATTGATCAATAACTAAAATTTCCGGCACCTACTCATCTGAGCAAATCTCTGTCAATAGGCAAGGGAAGGCTAGGTTAGTTTTCGTACTCATAATCGGTCACAGATATCCATTTCTAAAATCTTGGCTATATCAATCTCATATCCCACCATAATACAGTCAACCAACACAACTCTATCAAGACTTAATATATTAAACCCCATAATATGTCTAAGACGATGCCACACCAAGGTCCAGCATGCCTTAGACAAAAAACCTAAGGTGCCCTTTATAATTTAAGTAGCGAGGCTGACACGACCCGAACTAGGACCTAGTCTTGTTGGGTATCTTGAGTCCAACCAAGATCTAAGATCACCCCTAATACCTAACCGTAACCGTCCTACTCTCTCTATCAAAAAAATTCCAAGCATATAAAAAGATAAAATAATAATAATTTAAAGACATAAGATTAAGTCTACAACCAAGTATCCAACCAATACCAATCCCAATACCAATACCAATACTAAAGCTAAAACTAATACCGAAACCGCCCATGCCTATAGTAGTCCGACAAAGCCTCTAACCAGAATCAAAGAACATCCTGTCGGGACATGCCTCGGACCATAGACAACCAAAACCGAAGAAATAACAATAATGAAAAGAAGTCCATAGCATGAAATGGAGTCTTACAGAGTATGGAAGCTCACCACTTTATTCTGACTCAAAGAAGTCCCCGAATCCAAGTCACTGAGTAGGAGGAATGGTAGTATGGCCAGTTTCTACATCGCGTGGGGATACAGGATGAAAATGGTTAGCGAAGTAAATGCTATCATGTAACTCAAGGATAACGGTAGAATAACGTCATCATTCAAAACCAAATCAAAAAACCACATGCAACCACATATATACATATATATAGACCATGCCGTGAGAGAGAACAAGGTTTAGGATGTATTTGAAATCTTAACCTAGGTTGTGTAGCTTGGACTTCCTAAAACTACCCATAGGATATATGAGTTCAACTTCCCTTGCTGAAAGGGCCCCAGTGCATGTTAGCCGCACATCCAGATAAAAAACCTTAGATGACTAGTGCATCCAAAAATATAAAGTGTGACATCATGCACATGGTCGCCAAGACCATCCTCACATCGGAAAATATGAGTTTCTAGTGTCGGTCCCCCCGGGACCCCCACCTTCCAGGACTTTGCTACTCAACCCCCTTTAAGCCAATATAAAATATATTCCTAACTATTTACCAAGGAGTCTTTTAATTAGGCATTAACCATTGGAATTGTCATACCAAAATTAGAGCTTGCAAGTCGATTATCTTATGCCATATAAACCATTAAACTACATTAGACTCCATTGTTTCCAATTAACCAAAATAACTTATAATCAAACCATGGCCACCAAATACTTTCAAAAACCATATGAAACCAACCAAAACCAATTCATGTTTATTTAACTATTTATGCAATGTAAAGATTCCAAGGATAATCAAACTATGTGACAAAATCATTCTCATTGACAACTTCACAAACAAGTTGAGGGCATGCCATTATGAAAACCAAAATCACCAAAATTAGGGTTCAACCATGACCCCTTAATTAAATCACCATTCCTATTCACCCATATGTTCAAAACCATAATTAAAACATTCATAGTTACAATTTAAAACATAGAAAACAATATTGAATGATATACATTCAACCCCCTCAACCTTTGGTTTCAAAACCACCATTTATGATTCATGAACAATACTTTAAACATATGATTTCGGTAAATTAACAATGAGGGAAGAGTCACTTACCTAAATTACAAAGATTCATGAAAAGAAATCAATCCCTCAGCCCTTAGATGACCACTTTGGAGAAACCCTATCCAATTTTTCTCGAGAGGATTTTGAGAGAGTAAAGAGGATGTTTAATCTTGTAAAGTGTGAAAATTATGACCAAAAAGTGTTCTGGGGACATGGGGAATTAATGGTTTAAAGTGAGAAATATCTAAAGTGCCCCCAACTTAAAGCTGTAAAAAACCGTCCTTGGTTAGGAGTCGACCCATCTACTTATCACCATATCATATGACTCACACCCATGATTTGCCACCAAGACAGTGAGTTGGACATCCATACACTGTCCACCATGCAACTCCATGACCCAACTTGTGACCGTACCATATGACTCTTATGGTCTAGTATTATCTAAGATAGAACCTGAGAGATTGGACACTTGACAACATATAACTCAACCCTACCACTCATAACCTATCCTAACATCTCTTAGTGAGCTAATCATACTCATAGCCAAGTCAAGTCACTATATTTCTTATTTGATTATTTATCGGCCAAATGACCCATCACCACCCCTAACGACTCGTACCACCAAATTGTTACCAAGACTAAAAACCCAAACACCATTCACTGGTCAGCCAACGACTAGGGTCACCTGACCCATACCCATACCATACGACTCATAAGATGAGTCGTTACTAGGAAAGTGAGTTCAAATCTCTAGAAATTTCCAAGGGCCAAAACCCAAGGTGTTTCAAATCTCCCCCACTTGCATTCATCCTTGAATTATAGGACAAGGTAGTGATTAGCATGATTAAATGCCCAAATATCTATACTTTTACCCCTAAGACATAAAACAAAGATGTTAAGAACAATACATAACTCAAGCATGATTTTCCACAATGGGAGATAGGAATGGATACTTGGACTTCATGTCCTTTTCTGCTTCCGATGTAGCCTCTTCCACCTCATGGTTCCTCCATAGAACATTTATTAATGCTATATCCTTGGTATGCAATCGACGAACCTGCTGATCCAAGATTTTAATGAGGACCTCCTAATAAGTCAGGGAATCCAAAATACCAATATCCTTGATAGGTATAATTTGTGATGGATCTCCCCCACACTTTCTCAATATAGAAACATGGAACACCGGGTGGATAGAAATCAAAATAGAAGGAAGCTCCAACTCATTCAGAATATTGCCAACCCTTTTCAAAACCAAATACGAACCAATATACCGGGGACTAAGCTTTCTCTTTTTCTCAAACTACATCACTCTCTTCATGGGAGAAACTTTCAAGAACACCCTATCCCCAACCTCAAACTCTAACATTCTATGCCTCATATCCGTATAAGACTTTTGGCAACTTTAAGACAATCTAGAATCACCTTTTCCTTCTCCATGGCTTGGTGAACCAAATCTAGACCAAACATCTTTGCCTCACCAACTTCGAACCACCCAATAGGAGATCTACACCTCCTACTAAAGAAGGCCTTAAATGGAGCCATCCTAACGCTAGAGTGGTAGCTATTATTATATGCAAACTCTATAAGAGGCAATGCTCAACCCAATTACCACAATAGTTAATCACGGAAGCATGAACCATATCATCTAATGTCTAAATAGTTCTTTTTGTTTGCCCATCTGACCGCAGGTTGAAAGCCGTACTTAGACTCACTTTGGTCCCTAAACCTTTCTTAAATGATTGCCAAAAGTGAGATGATTACTGCATACCATGATCTGAGATGATAAAAATAGATATCCTATGAAAATTCACAATCTCATGGTGGTACAACCTCGTATAATCCTCTGCCAAAAAATCTATCCTCACCGGCAAGAAATGAGCATAGTTTGCCATTCTATCTATGATGACCCAAAACAAATCAAACTGATTTCGAGATTGGGGAAGACTGGTAATGAAATTCATGTTGATCACTTCCCATTTCCACACAAGCAACTTAATCTCTTGATATAACCATCCGGGCCTCATGTGCTTAACTTTCAGTTGTTGGCACTCTATTCACTTAGCCATAAAACTAGCCACATCCCACTTTATATTGTTCCACCAATACATCCCCTTAAGGTCATGAAGCATATTTGGTGAGCCAGGATAAATAGCCTAGCGTGACTCATGTGCCTTAGCCAAGATCCCCTCTCGCAATCCATCCACGTTGGGAATGCATAATCTTCCTTGTTACTGCAAGATACCATCACCACTAACCTCAAAAGTCATTACTTTCTGCCCACCTGCATCACCCTTGATACTTATCAAGATAGGATCCAACATATTCTTCTCCTTCACCCCAACACAAAGGAACGACTTTGCCACCTCCTGAACAAACACATCAACATCCTTAGAGTCCAAGAGGAGAACTCTAAGGTTAGCTATATAGTGAACATATTTCACCAATTCTCTCTTTCCTTTATCCATATAAGCCAGACCCCATAAGGACTAAGAGCATCAACAACCACGTTAGCTTTACCTGGATGGTAGTGAAGACTC
Source organism: Capsicum annuum (assembly GCF_002878395.1). Taxonomy (NCBI): domain Eukaryota; kingdom Viridiplantae; phylum Streptophyta; class Magnoliopsida; order Solanales; family Solanaceae; genus Capsicum; species Capsicum annuum. The sequence continues at coordinate 84,574,554 of NC_061115.1, read as the reverse complement.
ATGTCATAATTTTTGAGCAGCTCAAGCCATCTTTGCCTGAGGTTCAACTCTTTCAGAGTAAACATATACTGAAGGCTCTTATGATCTGAAAAGATATCCACATGCACTCCATACAGATAGTGATGCTAGATTTTTAATGTGAATACTACAACCAATAATTCCAAATTATGAGTCAGATAATTCTTCTCATGCACCTTCAACTGTCTGGAGGCATAAACTATCACCTTGCCATACTGCATCAAGACCCAACTAAGCCCTACATGTGAAGCATCATAGACCATAAAACCATTCGTGCCTTCAGGAAAAGTGAAGACCAGTGCCTTAGCCAGCTTATCCTTTAGCTTCTCAAAGCTACCCTTACAAGCATCAGACCATGAGAACTTTTCCTTCTTCTGAGTTAACCTAGTTAACGAGGCAGCCATTGATGAGAAAATTTCCATAAACATTTTATAGTAACCAGCTAAACCCAAGAATCTCCGAATATCAGTTGGAGTCATGAGTCTAGGCGACTTCTTAACCACTGCAGATTTCTATGGATCCATTATGACCCCTTCACTAGAAATGACATAACCCAAAAGATGATAGCGTTCAACTAGAATTCTCATTTTGAATACAACTGCTGCTCTTTCAAGGTCTGCAACACAATACGAAGATGCTCAACATGATCCACCTCAATCTTAGATTACACCATAATATCATTTATGAATACAATGACGAACAAATCTAGAAACTGATGAAAGACTCCATTCATCATATCCATGAATGCCGCTGGGGCATTGGTCAATCTAAAAGACATAACCTGACACTCAAAATGCCCATACCGAGTGTGGAAACCAGTTTTTAGGATATTTTCCTCCCTAATCTTTAGCTGATGATACCCAGACCTAAGATTAATTTTGGAGAAAAACTTAGCACCCTGAAGCTGATCAAACAGATCATCTATCCTTAGAAGAGGGTACTTATTCTTTACCATTGCTTTTTTTTAGCTGCCTATAATCAATATATATCCGAAGGGAACCATCTTTCTTATGCATGAATAACACCTGTGCACTCCATGAAGACACACTAGGATGTATGAAATCCTTGTCTAAATGATCCTTTAGTTGCTCCTTAAGCTCCTTCAACTCGGTTGAAGCCAATCTATACTGGGGAATATAAAAAAGTGAGTGTCCAAGACAAGACCTATCCTAAAATCAATCTTTCTATCGGGAGGAACACCAGGAAGGTCATTAGGGAAGACCTCTGGGAATTCATTCATTACCAGAGCAAAATGTAAAGAAACACTCTCTAAGTTAGAATAGTTAAACCAGACCAGATGATAGAGACACTCCTTGCAGATTAATTTTTGAGCTCTAAGATATGATACAAACCTCCTATTAAGAGATAGGGAACCACTCTTCCACTTAATAATTGGCTTATTTGGGAATTTAAAGATGAACTTATAGGTTCGATAGTCTAAAGAATCATTGCATAAGTGCAACTAATCCATCCCTAATATTACATCGAAATCAACTATGTCTAGCCCATACAGATACACCAAAGTCCCCTGACCACCCACATATACGACACGACCCTTATAGACTCTCCTGGCAACCACAGAGTCACCCACTAGGGTAAAAATAGAAAAAAGGATCCAAAATACACTTGGGACCAAACTAAAATACACAACCAGTAATGAGATCACATATAAAGGAGGGGACCCCAAATGAAGTAAATAGAACATATCACGAGAAAAGAGTTTCAATATACTAGTAATGACATTAGGAGATGCCTTAGACTCCAGATGAGTAGTGAGAGCATAGAGTCAGTTTTGACCAGTGCCTGATCTAGATGGTGCACTCTTTGGTGCCCGAGCTGATGAAGAGGCAATCAGAACCTTGTTTTCCCCAGAAGCAACCTTGGCCACTGGACAGTTTCTAATCATATGCTCTTGCTGATCACAGTTGAAGCACTTGTCCTTTTAACTTTATCATAGTAACCCAGATGCATTCAACCAAAAATCTATAGGAAGGATGTGATGGAGCTGATTGGGCTATACTAGTATGGGATTGGGCGCCCTATGCCCTATAATTGTCACCATTATGAAAACCTCTATCACCAGACGACTTTGGGTAGAGATCACTAGCCATTAAGAAAGACCCAAAATTTCCCTACTTCTTTTAGGACTACTTACCACCATCCCTGCCATTCTACTATTGGCCACCACCCTGTTAAAAAAATCTAAACTTTTTGCTCTGCCTTTCCCTTATTTTAGCCTACTTCTTGTTCTCTTCCTTAACCTGCTGCATGTATACCACCAACCTGGAGATGTTCTTGTCCTTGTTCCATAAGGCAGCCTTACTCTACAAAATTAAGTCTCGGGATAACCCGAAAGTAAACTTCCTTATTTTATCCCTCATACTAGAAACCAACTTCTGAGCATACCGTTATAACTGGTGAAAATTCAAGGCATACTCCTTGACTAACATCTTGACTTGGTTTAGGTTAATAAAATATGTCGCCCTCACTTGTTAAGGAAAGAAGCGGTCTAGAAAAGCACTAGAGAAATTATCCCACAGGGATGACTCAGCATCATCACCCCTAAATTATTTTTATTCCTCATACCATTTGTATGCTACATCTTTTAGTTGGTAGGTAGCAAATTCTACACCCTCTATGGTAGTAACATAAATAACGCAAAAGATTTTCTCCATATCATTAATAAAACCTTGATGATCCACCTGAACCTTGACACTAGTGAACATATGAGGGCTCAACCTCATAAACTGGACAACCCTTGTAGCATCAAAAAATGGAGTAACAAAAGCACTACGCTCATCCTGAGAAGCTACAAACTATGCCAACATATGAATATACTAATGAAACTCAGCATTTATCACATCAGCCTAAGAAGCACGAGAAGGACGGGAGGGGATCAGTGAAACTTTAGGAGGGAAATCAGGAACTGGACCCTTAAATCGAGTTTGGAACCTATAAGTAGGACAAGTCCCATCAACATTATCCCCAGGTAGGATAGAGGAGTTTCTATGAACTTCAGATCATCTGGGAGGCATGATCTGAAAAGTAAACAAAGAGAAATTAGAGAAGATTTTAGGACCTTAGACTCCACAGCTCAAAAATAGAACACAAGAAATAAAAACATTCCTAAATTCCTCGTAGCCTCTCCCTTATAAGTATGGCATGCTATACACCCTTAAAAAAGACTCTACTCGACACAACTTTATGGACTCCAAATTGACCATTAAAATAGGGCTCTGATACTAATCTCATATGACCTGAACTAGGGCCTAGCCATTTCAAATATCTTGAGTCTAACCAAGATCTAAGACTACCCCTAATACCTAACCGTAACTGCCCTACTTCTTCTGGTGGAAGAATTCTGAGCATATAAAAAGATAAAACAATAATAATTTAAGGACATAAGATAAACTCTATAACTATAACCAAATAGTCACAACCAAGTACCCAACCAATACAAATCCCAATGCCAGTACCAATTCCAAGGCTACACTAATGCCGACACCGTCCAAGCCCATAGTAGTATGACAAAGCCTTTAACCAAAATCAAAGAGCATCCAGTTGGGACATGCACCTGACCATATCCAAAACTAAAATTGAAGAAATAACAATAATGAAAAGAAGTTCATAGCATGAAATAGAGTCTTCCAAAGTGTGGAAGCTCACCACTTTAATCTGACTCACAAATCCAAGTCATTGAGTATGAGGAATAATAGTACGGCCAGTTCCTGTATCACGTAGGGATACAACACCCATAGATAGTTAGTGGAGTGAACTCTAGAATTTAACTTAGGGATAAAGGTAAAATAATGCCATCATTTAAAACCAAATTAAATAAACATATGCAATCATATATATACGTGTATATATATATATACCATGCTGGGATAGGACACAAGGTTTAGCATGCATTTGAAATCTTAACCTGGGTTACGTAGCTTGGCCATTCTAAAACCACCCATGGGCTATATGTGTTCAGTTCCCCCTACTGTAAGGGCCTCAATGCGTGTTAGCCATACAATTAGAGAAAAAAAAACCGAGATGACTAGTACATCCTAAAATATAAAGTGTTACATCATGCATATGATCACCAATACCACTCTCCCATTAACAAATATGAGTTTTTTGTGTCAGTCCCCCGGGACCCCCACCTTCCACTGCTTTGCTACTTAACCCCCTTTAAGCCTATATTAAATCATTTACACATTCCAAACTATTTACCAAAGAGACCTTTAATTAGGCATTAACCATTGGTATTGTCATACCAAAATTAGAGCTTGAGAGTCTATTACCTTATGCCATATAAACCATTAAACTAAATTAAACTCCATCATTCTAATTAACCAAAAGCACTTATATTCAAACCATGGCTACCAAGGCCTTTCCAAACCATATGAAACCAACAGAAACCAATTCATGTTTCTTTAACTATTTACGTAATGTAAAGATTCCAAGGATAATCAAACTATGAGAAAAAATCATTCCCATTGACAATTTCACAAACAGGTAGAGGGCATGTTCTCAAAGAAAAAATCACCAAAATTAGGGTTCAACCATGAACCCTCAATTAAGTCACCATTCCCATGAACCCACATACGCAAAACCATAATTAAAACATGCATAGTTACAATTTTAAACATAGGAAACAATATTAATTGATATGCATTCAAACCCCTCAACCTTTGCTTTCAAAACCACTATTTATAATTCATGAACAATGCTTAAACATATGGTTTTAGTAAACTAAAATGAGGGAAGTCACATGCCTGAATTACAAAAATTCACAGAGAGATATAAATCCTTAAGAATTTAAATAACCACTTTGGAGAAACCTTATCCAATTGTCTTGAGAGGATTTTAAGAGAGTAAAGAGGATGTTTAATATATTAAAGTGTGGAATGAATGACCTAAAAGTGTTATAGGTACGTGGATCTTAAGGGTTTTAAGTGAGAAATGTCTAAAGTGCTCCCAGTTTAAAGTTGTTAAAAAAACCATCCTTGGTTATGAGTCAACCCATCGATTCATTACCATGATGTTGGGTGTATTTACGCATTTTAGCGTCTTTATTATAGCCCTTTTAGCCTTGTTTTAAGGATAATTCTAAGATATAATGGTTGATAATGAGATAAATATGTTAAAAGACGTGTTTATAAGGTTCTAAGTGAGTTTCAAACAAGTTTGTACCTAAAAGATTTATTTAGAGTTCAACCTGGAAAACTAGCATTACTAGCTTGAGCTAGGTGCTTGTCTAGTTGATTCCGGTGGATTCTATTGTGTTTAAAGTGTTCCAAATGGTTTTAATGTGTAATTATGTGTGAAAAAACTTGTTTATAATGCTCAAGGGTCAATTGGATCAATCTAAAGGTCAAAACTAGGAGTTAAAGATCAAAGTGAAATTAGCCTATGCTTAGCTCGTGTTTCTAGTTCGTTATGTTGGATATTGTGTTGTTTTGAGCATTAAATTGTTGTGTTTAATGTTATAGGATAATTGATGAATGTATTTTGTATATATATGAAGTATATATAATCTTCATATCAAGTGGGAACAATTCAAAAAGGCTCGGAATGGCTCAACGAAGGCACAATACGTAGATTGATGCACTTTTGGACCCCTAGAATGTATTGGGCACGTGTGGATTGTATTAGTGTCCAATGGATGTGTGAAAAATATCATTAGATGCAGAGGAGGCCTAAAATATCAACAAAAGGCGATTACCATGCGACGTACGCTCATTTCGGTGCTCCCTTGCCTTAGAAAAATTTCTAAAGACAATTTCCAGTGAGTGCATGCGATTAGCATGCAACGTATGCTCCGATCCACACCTGGGAGTTTTCAAGCTAAGTCGAGTTATATTGGGATTTGGCTTAGCCTTATGTTATAAATACATGTTGTATCACATTTTTATATACTTTTGGACATCTTGGAGGATTAAGGAGGCTACCACAACTTCTTTTTAGGGTTTTATTATCTTAAATTTGGTTTCTTTTATGGTTTGTATCATCATTCCAAGGGATTCGATGATGAATATGTCCATTAAAGGCTAAAAATCCCTTTCCAGGGTTAAGGCCAAGATCATGACTACTTTTATTTTGAATTAAGTTTGTTGATTTGCTTATCAATATTGGTTGTTTGTTTATGCTTGTTTTAACTATTTTAAGGATTAGCTACCCTTAGAATACATCAATTGTCAACCTTGCGATCTCGAGAGAGGGAATAAGGAGGTAGAACATGGTAATAAGCAAAGTATGTTTTTTTTTCTTTATGAAGTAAGTAATTCAAATTAGTATCTAGGGCAGGGATGTACTTACATGCCTTACTTGATTCATATGTAGGATGATATTTGTAATGAACTTAAGTGAACTATTACATCCCCACTCAACGATGTAGTTGTAAGATTCAACTTAGGTAAAGGATTAGAGGTTGGGAAACCATAATCATGCAATTAACCCTATGAATCAACAACTAAGATAAGCAAGTTAACGAATAAAGTTCAATAACGTAGTATGATTGTTCGTAAGCCTTAACCCTGGGCTACTATCCATAGATTGTTCTAAGTCATTATTTTTTTTTCATTAGTTTAGTTTAGTTTTAATTTACAACTTTAAAACTCTATTTTCTCCTCTCCTCAATTGGTTAAACAAGAATTGGAAAGGCGGCGAACACAAGTCCCTGAGAGATCGATACTTGGGCTTCCTTGAAGCCACTTTACTACTTGATAAGACCATGTACACTTGCGTGTGCACTTGGGCTCTGTCACACCACATCATAGGACTCGCACCCTTGAGTCATCACTAGGACGTTAGACACCCATACCTTGTCCACCATACGAATCCATGACCCTACCCTTGACCTAACCATACTACCCATATAGTCTAGTCGTATCCAAGATAGAACCCGAGGGATTGGACACTACTACTGATAACCTATCCTCACGGCTCTTAGTGAGCCACTCATACTTAGAGCCAAGTCAAGTCACTAAGTTTTTGATTTGATTAACAACAACAGCAATAAAACCAGTGTATTCCCACAACATAGGGTCTAGGAAGGGTAAGATGTGTGCAGTCCATACCACTATCTTCTAAGAGGTAGAGAAGCTATTTCCGATAGATTCCCAGCTCAAGATAAAGGATAGTAAGTAGGGTGATGGATGATATAACCAAAATAAAGAATAAGAGATAATAAAATAGGAATCAAAGAAATATGAGATACGAGAAATAAGAGCAATACAGAATAAGAAAATAGGAACTAAGAAACAAGAAATAGGCCACCCACCTAGTAGTAACATACACTCACATACCAAAGACACCTATGTACACTGTCCTATGATTACTATCCGGCTACACAAGAACTCTCCTGACTGCTTGCTACAACCCACATACTAACACTAGCCTTTTACCCTTATTCTCGACCTCTACACCTTCCTATCTAGGGTTATGTCCTCAATAAGCTGAAGCTACTCTATGTCATGTCTAATCATCTCCCTCCAATATTCTTTTCACCTACTTCTATTCCTCCTGAATCCATCTAATGCTAGCCTCTCACACCTACAAACCAGGGTATCCACACCTTTCCTTATCATATGCCTAAACCATCTCAGCCTTCCTTCCCGCATCTTTTTCTCCACCGAAGCCACTCTCACCTTTTATCAGATAATCTCATTCCTAACTCTGTGCCCTCTAGTAAGTCCACACATCCAACACAACATTCTCATTTCTTCCACCTTCAATTTTTGGATGTGAATGTGCTTAACCAGCCAAAACTCTTCTATATACAATATGGCCGGATGAACTGCCACTCTATAGAATTTGCCTGTAAGCTTAAGGGGCACCTTCTTATTGCACAACACTCCCGAGGCAAGACTCTACTTCATCTATCTAGGTCCAATACATTTAGAAATATCCTCATTAATCTCGCCATTCCCCTGGATCATAGACCCTAGATACTTAAAACTATCCCTCTTACAAACATCCTGGGAGTCTAACCTCATCACCACTTTGTCCTCCTGCCTCGAGTCACTAAACTTGCATTTCAAATACTCTGTCTTAGACCTACTCAACCTAAACCCCTTAGACTCAGGGTTTGTATCCAAACCTCTAATTTGTCATTCACACCCCCCGTGCCTCATCAATCAACACTATATCTTCCACAAATAATATACATTAAGGCACCTCACCTTGAATACTCTGCATCAATACATCCATCACCAACGCAAAAATAAATGGACTAAGAGTCAATCCCTGATGCAACCCTATCTCGATCGAAAATGCTCTGAGTCACCTCCCACCGTCCTTACTCAGGTCTTCCCTTCATCGTATATGTCTTTAATAGCTCTGATGTATGCCACCGAAACCTCTCTCACCTTCAAGCATCTCCATAGGACCTTCCTCAAGACTTTATCATATGCCTTATCTAGGTCGATGAACACCATGCATAAATCCCTCTTTCTTTCTCTATACTACTTTACCATTCTCCTTACCAAGTGGATTGCCTTTATCATCGAGCGACCAGGTATAAATCCAAGATGATTCTCTAAAATAGACATGACCCTCCTCAATCTCTGCTCAACCACTCTCTCTCAAATCTTCATAGTATGACTCAACAGTTTAATACCCCTATAGTTGTTGCAACTCTGAATGTCACCCTTGTTTTTATATAATGGAATCATCATACTCCTCCTCAAAGCCTTAGCCATTCTTGTATTCTTGAAAATGCCGTTAAACAAATCAGCCAACCACCTTAAACCTGCCCCACCACCATACTTCCAAAAGTCCATCAGAATCTCATCAGGCCCCATTGCCCTACCCCTCCGCATCCTACAAATAGCCTCACTGACCTCCTCAACCCTAAAATGCCTACAAAAACTAAAAACATGGCTCCCTTAGCTCAATTCCTCTATCTCTCTTCTCATTTAATAGTCTGTGAAAATACTCCTACCATCTCTTCTTAATGTGCAAATCATCCACCAAAACACTACCATCCTCCCCCTTAATGCACCTCACTTAATCGAGGTCACAAACCTTCTGCTCCCTAGCCTTAGAAAGCCTGTACTACCTCTTTACCCTACCTTTCTTCTCTAACCCTGCATACAAGCTCTCGAATGCAGCTAACTCAGAAGCCATAACTGCTAACTTAGCCCCCTTCCTTGCTACTTTGTAAACCTCCCTATTCACCCGCTTTTTCTCTTCATTTTTACTTTCACTCAACTTAATACACTGCATTCTTAATCTCCACTTTCTTCTTCACTTCTTTATTCCACCACCAGTCTCCCTTATGACGACCTGCTCGGCCCCTCAAAATATCCAACACTTTTCTAACAGTCTCCATAATGTAGCTAGAAGCCCTATCCCATATAACATCCATTCCTTCCTGCACTCCCATACCCCCATTCCTGCCACCTTGTCCTCTATCTCTAGAGAACTAACTGGCATCATGCCACCCCACTTAATTCTAGGTCACCCCTCCCCGACCCTTTTCTTCTTACTCTTCTTGATAGATAAGTCCATCACTAGAAACCTATACTGAGTTGAAAGATGCTCCTTCAGAATGACTTCACAGTCCTTACATAACACCCTATCCTTCTTCCTAAGCAGCAGTAAGTCAATCTGAGTATTGGTTATCATGCTTCGAAAGGTAATCAGGTGATCTTCCTTCTTTGGAAAGCTTGAATTAACTACCACTATCCCAAAGGACCTCGGAAAATCCAACAAAGCAGCTCCCTCACAATTTCTATTACCAAAACCAAAACCTCCAGGCACATCATCATAGAGCCCCGGTAAGACCCTAATATGCCTATTGAAGTCCCCGGCTATGATAATCTTCTCTGAACTAGGCACGCTTCCTACCACCTCATCCAAATCCTCCTAAAATTTTGCTTTTACCTTCTCTTCCAAGACCACCTGGGGCGCATAAACACTACACACATACAGCGTAAAACCCCAAATAACTAACATAATCTTCGTCATCCTATCATTGACCCTCTTAACCTCCACCACCTATCCTCTAAGCTTCTCATCCACTAAGATGCCAGCCCCATTCCGATGCCTCACATTCCCTAAGTAACACAACTTGTACCCATCCACATCCCTAGCCTTAAAACCTAACTACCTAGTCTCCTGAACACAAGCAATATTAATCCTCCTCTTCTTAAGAATCTTTACCAACTCTACGGACATGCCCTGAAGGGTCCCAATGTTCCAAGACCCTACCCTCAACCTATATTCTCTGTCCTCTTGCCTAGTTCTAATACCCCTCACCACCCCATCCCTAACACATGACCTATACCCCATACCCATCCTCGTCCTCTCCTCCTTACCCCCTCCTAAAATAGTCCTCACCCCTAACCTACTCAGACATGACCCTAATACACCATGAACCCCTCTTTCCAATACTCAAAAACCAATACAAAGCCCCTAAATTGACAAATAAATAAAAATAGCAACAATACAAAAAATAGTAAGAGAAGGCACGCATAAAGTATACTATACGACCTAGTAACTAGAACAACACAACAATAATCCACCAATAACCAAAGAAACCAGACACCACTATAATAGAAAGAATGGAACCAAAAATCCAAAATTAGGGCTCAATATGCAGCAGTCACCACTACGGGTTAGAAGCCAAAAATCAAATTGGAAAAACAATACAAAATTCTACAAAAATTTTAGGCAACAGGCGAGTAGAAATTGATCAAGAAATCTAATCTTAAATGCTTCTACCTCTAGCTTCTTACAAGTACAATAATTGAATGTATGCTAACACAAACCAGAATGCACAACAGACTATCCAAACATGCCAAAAAATTCGATAGCCAAAAAATTAACAACAAGAAATATACAACCAATTTACTAGAGTCCAAAATTTGATAGCCAAAAAAAATTAACAACAAGAATTATACCACCAATAAGAAATATCTACGAATTTAAAGATGGATAACAAGGTAGAATACAACTATTGAATAAGAAAAAGATGGAAAAGGAAGGTTTTAAAAAATATAAACCCAAGTCACGAACAAGTGAAATGTTAGAACCTGGTTAGGACGACAAGATCTCTAATTTGATTAAGGATCGACCAAATAACCCATCACCACCATTAAAGACTCATAGAACTAAGTCATTACCAAGACAAAAAAAACCTAACCACCATCCACTAGTCTCCTAATGACTAGGGTCACCGACCTGTACCCATACCATACAATTTATAGGATGAGTCATTACTAGGATAGTGAGCTCATAGCTTAAGAATTTTACAAAAAACTTGGGTGTTTTAGGGTCCCATAAACTAAGATGCCTTCTCTTGTTTTGCAACAATTATCCCATAAATCTAATAAAAATGCATAAACTTATCATACAACCCAGTCTACTTAGTGTTTACCTTTTATATTACCTCCATGCGGTGATCAATCTTTGAAGCATCTGATGGGAGCTTAAACTCTTCCCCATAAAGGAACTGAGATATCATTTGAGTAGAGATGTGCACACAAACACCTCAGACTATCACCGAGTGTAAGATATCCCTTCTCTTCCATGACATGCTTTGTGGATACATCCACCTCAACTCTATATGATAAGCTCTATAAAATACTCAAATTAGTATCGGGCTGTGTCTACCTGAGGACTTCGTCATCCACTCAAAGTGGTACTTTTTGAATTTTGCCTCAAACTTTGGAATCTCAAACATGACCACCGTGCTCTTCTTGAGATCAAGGTAGAACCCTCTCTTCGGCCACTGTGTAGTGGGGATAATGGCACTATGCCACTCATATAATTCTTACATTCTGAGGTACTCCCACCAGTTAACGATGGGCATCGAGAAAGGCTCAAATTTGTATATGTGATGCACTGGTGGTGGATGGGAGATATCTCTACTGGTGTGATTTTGCTTGACTCTCCTTCCTCATCCTCCTCACCATTCTTCAAACCCAACTCCAAACCTTCATTATTTGACTCACTGCAAGATAAATTATTATGTTCTTTCACTTTATCCTTATGGTCTAATTTAGACTCTTCTCCTTCTTTAAACTGGAGAGATAAAGGTGGTGGTGATTGACTTGGGTTATTCATTCGAGGCCTAACCTATGGAGGTAGCTGGCCCAAATGAGTAGACTTAGTGCCTCAGGGTACGATAGTCCTTGGTTTCACCGGCTCTACCATGGGATGTTCTCTTATGAATATGCTAGACTCATCATCATTGGGCTCTTCCCTAAGTTAATGAGTTGTGGAATGAGCTTACTTCCTTGGGGTTTGCTCGGAGGAGTCATTCTTCAGTGCCATTATACATGATGGAAGAAATTTGTTAGATAATACTAGGAAAAAGAAAAAAAAATAAAAGAATAACTAAGAATAATGACAATGGCTGGGCACCCTACGAGTTAAGCTATGACTCATTTCTAGAGGCTACAAGTCATCCTGACACTTTTAGGGTGGAATGACATGGAATCCTTAATACTGGTCACCCTATAAGTCCACCCAATGAGTCATTGGGTCACCTGACAACTCATCAAGTGACTCGTAGTCTGACCAGAACATAATTGCTAAGTTATCTTTTATGTCCAGTCACTATGAGTCCACACTATAAGTCGTAGGGTGAGACAACGAATCGTATTTTGAGTCATAGTATTACTTGATAAGTCTCAGCCTTACCTACTCTTTTTTTCAATGTGTATGAGTCACTTAATGATTCTTTAGGTTACCCTATGAGTTGTTATGAGGCCCATAGCGACTGCAACATGTGTGGTTAAGGATGATTAATTTTTGCATTCCTATTTCCCAATGGGTACTCAGACTTCCCCCATAAATTCAACAACTGATTTAAGCCTTAACTTATCCCCACATCAAGGTCTACTCTATTTTATTATAATTTTGAATTTTCTCAAGAACCACATGGTAAACTTTTAACCCTAGGCAAATTATCAACATGGAATCTAAAGCATTTTTTCTTTAGGAATTACCATGAACTTTAAATGTACATCATGAGATTAAAGCACTTACTTGAAAATAAAGAAATATTTGCTTGAATTTAGAGTTTTGTTGCCTTGTTCTTGAGAATATAACTTTTGGAGTGATTAAATCTTGATTTTAAGAGTGTTGAAGGATGATTAAGGATGTATTTAGGGTATTTTAGAATGGTTATAGGAATGGAGGGAGTTACACGAGCTTAAATGGAAGGGGAATCAATCAGGAGCTTTAAATCCTTTTTTCTCACATGAATTGGGTCGGGTTATCGTATAATATTTGTGATGTTGGGCCTGACGATGAATAATAGGAATGATTCATAATGAGTTTCTATGAGTCGTAGTGTTCTTCTATTTATATCTATAGCCTTACCTGGGTCTCCAGTCATCACGACTCAAGGTGGCGAGTTGTTGTCACTGAAAAAATGACTCATTCTGGGAGTCGTTAAGACTCCAGAGACCAGTTACCTAAGAGATGTCATATTGGATACTTTTGAAGGGTCTGGTGATGAGTCATATCATATCCTAATGTCTTAGAGGGTCCCTCGTAGGGACCAAGGCAGCACAAAATTTTTTGGTCTTTTCCTATATCTTTTAGCCCTTCATACTAAACACACAAGTTACCCTACAATGTAATAAGTACAAAACATGGGTTGCCTCCCATGCAGTGGTTGATTTAATGCTGCGGCATGATGTGGATATGTTGGATACTCAGAATTCAATAACAAGCCCATGGACTGCCTCCTATGTAGAGTTTTATTTAACGTCGTGGCAAGACTCAGTTGCCTTGGCTCTCAGACTTTGTCAAGACTTACATCAACACATATTTTCACTTCCTCCATATATTCTATTTAGCACTTAACATGCTTCTCGTTCACCTTGAATATGGATTATTTTTCTCACTTTAAATCAATCGCACCATACGGAAAAAATCTAACCAAAGTGAATAGTTTATACCATCTAAACTTCAACTTTCCAGGAAACATCAATGTTTTAAATTATATGATAAGACCATATCACTGGGCTTGAACACTCTTTTCTCAATCTATTTTTCATGATACAATTTATTTTCTCTTGTATAAAGATGACTCTTATAAGCTCAGATCCAGAATTTGTCTAATTCATTCACTCTATTTATTCTCAAGTTTGCAACATTGCTCTACCCAAAATTTAGCTTTTTCAACATCCATAGTACCTTGTGCTTAAGTTTAATCAACAAGTGGCATGCCTTTCCCTACATAAGATGATATGAAGAGGCACCTAGGGGGTTTTAAAAGATGTCCGATAAGACCAAAGTCCACCATCTAGATTCCTCGACCAATCAATCTAGTTGGCATTCACAATCTTCATCAAGATGGACTTTATCTCACGATTAGAGACCTCAACCTGTCCACTTATCTACGGATGATATGGTGTTGCCAGCTTATGTTTCACACTATATTTTTTGAGCAACGTCTTAAATAGATGATTATAGAAGTGAGACACACCATCACTAATAATAGTACATGGAGTGCCAAATCGAGAAAATATATTCTTCTTTAAGAATGTGGTAACACTTTAGCCCTTATTATTGGGAAGTGCAGCCACTTTTACCCATTTAGAAATATTATTGACTATCACCAGTATATGCTTTATCCCATATGAACTCATAAATTGACCTATAAAATTAATTCCATGCACATCAGATAGCTCTAATTTCAAGATAAGTGTCATAGGGAGCTCATGTTTCTTAAAAATATTTCTTTTCCACTGACACTGATCACAAGCTCAAGCAAAATCATAAGCATCTTTGTAAATAGTTGGTCAATAGTAACCACACAGCAGAATTTTATGGGTTGTACGGTACCACCATGATGACCTACAACTGGTGATGAATGAAAGGCCTCAAGAATGCTCATCATCTCCACCTCAGGAATACACCACCAAATAACTCTATCCACACACACCTAAAATAGGTAAGTCTTATCCCAGAAAAACTCGCATACCTCATGCATGAATCATTTGCTCTACTGAAATGACAAGTCTTTTGGGACAAGGCCACTTTCCAAATAGATGGAAAAATTAGCAAGCTAGGGGATTAAGTTTTGAGATGCTACCAAGACCTACTCATCTATAAAAGTATAATCAATTTCAATATCATCCCCTAATTTCAGCATTACCTCCACTTTGAGGTAGGATAGGTGGTCTGCTACCCAATTTTTAGTACCTTTTAGCTTTTCCACCTCAAAGTTAAATTCCTATAGCAATAGTACCCAGTGAATTAACCTCGTCTTAGCATATTTATTCGACATAAGATATCTCAATGCTTCATGATTAGTATGAACATGAATTTGGTCCCCATCAAATATGACAAAAAATTCTCAAAAGCAAACACCATTGTGAGTAGCTCCTGCTCAGTAACTTATGATTGCTACATAGGGTTGAGATCTTTGCTAGCATAATAGACTGAGTGAAATTTTTTTCAGATCATTCACCTAGGAAAGGTCCTAAATCCATACCACTAGTGTCGTACATCACCTCAAATGGCAAGGACCAATTTGGAGACACAATAATAGGAACCGAGATCAATTGCTCCTTAAGGCACCCAAAGGCCTTGAGAAAGGCATCATCAAATATGAACTTCACCTCTTTTTCCATCAACTTACCCAATGGATTTGCAGTTTTAGAGATATCCTTGATTAATCGCCTATATAACCCTGCATGACCCAAGAATATTCTAATATCCTTGGCAAAAATATTTTGAGCTAATTTTTCAATAACCTAATGCAATACCCTAGTTTCGAGAACTTAGAAAATTACAAATAATTTTAATCTTTGGACCAAATATGACTCATGGGAATGAGCTATATGTTGGGGTATTGATCGTATGGTCCAGTCATATGCTGATCAGTATTGGTTAGTGGGATAGATTTTGGCTATTAAAATGCATATGACTTAGGGGTATAAGTTGTATTGGTGGTTATGAATTATTTGGTTTCTTTACTTATTAGTAGACTTTGTTACTTAGGTTGGATCTGAGTATGAGTGGATCACCATGAGCTGTAAGCTAGGGAGCAAGTCATACCTAAGACTCATATGGTGGATAGTGTCTAAATTTTCCTTAGGATTAAATTTTCTAGGGGTACAGATAATGGGAGAGGATCGTATACTTTGGATACAACTTGGTTGGATGATTCATATGTTGGATAGTGTTTGATCCAAATGTTAAGGCCTGGGGTATAAGTGGAGGGTACAACTCATATCAGAGGGTATAACTCGTGAGGGTCAGTCATTTCCCTGTGATGGGATTTAGGTGCAACTTAAGTGGAGTGTATTCTAAATATTTCCTCACTTATCCTAATAAGGTCCCATAACTTCTTACCTACTTGAAAGGTTATGTACCCTGTTATTCCATTCATTAATACTTAGAAACTCATCTAAACACTAGGATTCTCTCAAAAGTTTTTGGGCAAGAGAAGCTAGGGTTTCAACTAAAGGATTGATTTAGGGCTTGTCTTGGTGATTTATTTCAATCAACATATTGGTTTAAGGCATGTTCTCTTCCGTCATTGTTAATTTTATCTTAAGGCATCGTTTTTATGAATGTTTTTATGATTTCATTAGTTGTATGATTTTGGTTTTCAAATATGATTTGAGGGTTTTGATATTAAATGGTTAATTATTATTTCCCATGGTTTTAATTATGCTTTTATACACATTAATGGTGATTTTGGATAATTGGATTGCATGGGAATGGTTTAATGGTAATTGGATTTGGTTTTGGTCATATTATGACCCCAATGTGTTTTACAAAATATGTATAAAGATATTTTTCATGCATTAACTACTTTTATTGGAACTCTTACTTATTTTAAAACTTGGTAAAGAAATTATGCATGGCTTAAATAGTGTTAAGAAAGCTCAGTAATCTCAGTTATCTCTATAATCTCTATATCACTAGTAATCTAGCCACAGTCCTGTAATCAGCTCCATTCTAATAGTATTCAAGTGATTCAATTCTAATCTCAGAAGCGATTTGAGCTATTCAAGATCTGTATTATCAGTCAGATACCATGATTTAATATCTTTTCCATTAGATACGGAACTAAGTAATAGCAGCGTAACTCAGTCAGATCTTTTGAGAAACTTGATTAGTATCAAATTTAACATTGTCTAGTATAGTCTAAGAATCAACCTAAAATCTTTCTGTTGGGAGTAGGATTCAACATCAAGTGAACCCAAGGATGGGAACTCACCTGATAATAGAAGGTGTGATTCTTATAAGCAATACTTGCATTCCAAAACTGTGTATCCAGCACAGGAAAAGGATTCACCCGTTAATAAAGCTTGACGTCCTATTGAGAGATACTACCAGAAAGCCTGACCTTAGAGAAAGATAATGTCTTTACCCGTGGCACGGTATTGGCACCCTCCCAACTGAGGGTGGATATTGGACCCCACCAGTTGTAGGTTGGGACATGTTAGTTAGATGACTATTTCCCACAGTTTTAGTTTCAAATTTAGTCTCAGTTTTAGAATCAATCTTTAAAAATCAGGACTGTGTGGTACAGTCATTTATTTTAGAGAGGAAATCAGATAGTTCCATTAATTTATGGACCATCCCGTCAGATAGGTTTGGTCTTATATACAGTTTTTTGATATCATATTTAGAGATATGCTGCAAAATAGGCTTGTTCATAGTATCAGATTTCTAATGAATATTCTTATCGTCAGATTTAGATATAAGCATATTTTTTATCATTGATAAAGCTTCCAAATTAATCTATTAGAAAATTTGATCTCGGTCTCCGACCATGTTAAGTATTCTTATTATCATATCTAGAGATCTCCCATCAGATAGGTTTAATCTCCATCCCAGATTCTATTAAGTATTAATGTTGTCAGATTCGAACATGATCATACTTCTTATAATTGAGAATCGCTGCAGAATAATCTGTTAAAAATGCTGATATCTAATTATGCCAGTCAAAAACAGTAAGCTCAGAGTTCAGTCCTTGATGTAAATACATCCAGATCCTTAGTTATCAGTATCAGATAAGTTAGTGATTCTGTATCTCAGTTTTTATAGTGAGTTCAGTCAGCAGTAAGGTGGTATCCGAGTTTCAATATCTAGAGTCGTGATGATTGTGTTCATATTTTGTCCATTCATATATGTGATCTTATGCGACATCTTCATGATTAGTTATTTTAGATATTGTGCATGCATGAGCCCTTGTATTAGCCTACCTCATCTATTAGTTTCGAGATTTATTTTAGATATTATAAAGTGTACAGGTACATATACCAGTAAAGGGTTACCTTGTGGTCCTTCGGGGTCATAAGCACCGTATGATGTCTCGGGATGGAATCTCGGGGTGTTTCAAACTTGGTATCAGAGCCTAAGGTTCAAGAGTATCCTAGGGAGTCCTAAAAGCCGCATCTAGTAGAGTCTTGTCGATGGGTATGTAGCATGCTAAATTTATGTAGAAGATGCTACGGGATGTTCTTAGGAGCCGTTCCTCTTCTTTCACTAATAATTTCGTATGAATGAGCATGAGGTCAAGTTTATCATTAGTCTAATCCACTTCTTTCTAAGAATTATAGAGTATGCCTCCTTACAAAAATTTAGTCTGTGGGGTTGGTGATCAACCCCCACAGCTAGTATATCCTGAGAAAGAGAGTGTGTCACATATAGAGTTTTGAGCAGCTTTTCAAGTGCTAGCCCAAGCTGTGACTAATGTTCAGGGAAACCGTCAGGCTGCAGCCCCACCTCAGCAAGATGGGAATTCTGCCACAGCCGGGTTAAAAATTTCATAAAAATAAACCCGACAGAATTCTTTGGGTCAGTAGTAGGTGAGAACCTAAAACTTTATCTAGAGGAGTTGAAAAAGATCACCCAGATTATGCATGTTTCTGAAGAGAGAGAGAGTGAGTAAGAGAGCCAAAATAGGTAGTAATGATTTCTCACAGTCAGGGTCTTAAGGTGGTAGTAGTTATTAGTATGGTCGAAGAATTTTTAGTCCCAGCTCCATCTTCAGCTAGTATACCCGTACCTGTGTTTGGGGGTGGCAGATCTAAGGGAGCGCCAAGCTCCAAAGACCAGAGTAGTGCTAGTGGTGTTCGTACCCATTTGAGTTGTACAGAGTGTGGCAGGCGCCACCAAGGTGTGTGTAGAGCTGGTAGTGATGTATGCTTTGGGTGTGGTGATCCAGGCCATAGAATGCGAGAATGTAGAGTGTTCACTTAAAGGGGTAGACTTTATGCGTTTCAGGCTCGCCTTGATTGGGAAGGATTCGCTAAAATAGACCCGGGTATGTTATGAGCCCTTCATCTTTGTGATATGCATTGTTAGATCCTTTGCTTCCATTTTAAGATTATATACGTTAGCATGAGTCATGCATAAGTTTCAGATCTTGATCGGTCAATTGTGACCCAGTCTGTTGGTGCCCTGCGCACTGCTCTAGTATTTCAGCAAAGTGTGTTTAGACGGACATAGAGTCCCAAGGGGGTGATACCCCATAGTATTATAATGTTGTATGCCATTAGATTCATCCCAATGCATGTTTATATTTTCTTCGTGGAGTTAGTATTAGTTGTCATTGCATTGTCAAGTCGTGCTTTCAAAAGTCAGCTTAGCCGAACATTCAGGCATTAGATATGCACATTTAGTAGAAAAGTTCATCTTGTCAGCGTGTGTTCAGTCATGTATTCATGAGATCATCCCAGTTATGAGTCCATTCATCAGATATGCATGCCCAATGGGAGAACTCTATATGTCAGTTGTTCCAATCACGTAGTCCTGATCTGAGATGTTTCCATTTCTTAAGCAAGTTCTGTTGATTCATATTCTCATTCTATCAAGCGACATTCGAGGAAAAATGTTCTCAATGGGGAGATAATGTAATGTCCCACAAAATCCTCTTCCAATCTGAGCCTTAGAGCGTATTTCGGTAGAGTAAAAAACCAAGATAAAATGTTTCAGAAATATCCTCCCAAGTATGAAACACTTTAAATCATTTGGGAATTTATTAGAGCATGAATTGAGATCATAGAGGTCCCCTAACTCATGGACGAGTTGAAAGCTTTCCTATCGTTCAAGTTTTAGTGACCGTCAAAATTTGGGTCAAATTATATCGACCATAACTACTTGTATATATCGAATTAGAGGACCTACTATATATAAAATGTAAGCTCTTTGAATTATCTTTCCAATGATACCTTTTTCGTCAACAACTGATATAGGAGCAAAGAGTTATGCCCATTTTACTCTAGCATGTCTTGCCGAAAAATTAGTGACGACAATTGTGACAAGCCTTCACGCCTGTGACGGACTATCACAAAATGTCATCAACCCTGGGCAGAAAATCAAGAATTCAACCCCTTTTTGTGATAACAATTTATGATGGCCTATCACGGGCTTGACGGCTTGTCACAGATGTCGTCAAGAATATTTTTCCAGTAATTTAAGAACATTTTTTCAAGGATGTTTTGGTCATTTTACAGCTTTTGGAAGCCTCTATAAATATGGGAAACCTCATCGAAAACTGTAATTTCCTTTACTTTCTCTTCCAATTCTCTAAAGAGAAAATATCTAGGGTTTCATTCAAGAACCCTAATCTTCCAAAAATCATCCATAAAGTCTTAAAAATTTCTTCAAGAATCAAGTTCCTCATAGTGTGGGCTTCGAGAATCATTTATTACAAGTGCAGATAGAGTCTCAAGCATTAGAATTCATCCCATTTCAAAGATTAAGGAATGTAGATGTTGATTTTTGGGTCCCTTTTATCCAAGAAGCTCAAGAACCCTTTCTAAAACTAAAAGATTTTTATGTTTATGAGTTGTTAATGATTTGTATTTGTTTAAATTGATGTTAATATGTTGGTCAGTTTTGATTTATGTTTGCATACAAAATTTATGAGCTTTGACCCTATTATGTGGAATTCATTTGATGTTTTTCATAGACCTTCTTGAAGTTGTTTTCTATATGAGGTGTTCATGACTTTTGGATGTAGAAATGGTTGAATAAGTGAAGCATGTCCCCCATAGGTTTGATAAAGGCCATAGGTGAAGCATAAGGGACATTATAGTGTGTTGAATAGGAAACCCCAAATTGTGAGTTAGTTTGTACTTAGTGTTTTGATAAAATGCCCAAGTGAATGAACTATTCTATGGTAGTAGGAAATTACCAAATAAGTTTGAACCCATGCATGTCTAGTATTTTGTTAAAGGACCTTAGTGAACAAGTAGAGCGGTAATAGTAGTAATGTCCCCAATTATGTGCTCCTGATATATGCTAAGCTTTTAATACATGCCAAGTGGTTAGCAAGTAGGGTATAACATCATAGTATGAAGTTTCCCCAAGCAATGTGATATCCAAACACGAGTCAAGATTGATATAGGTATGAAATAGCTGAGGTAAAACCTTGTTGAAAGGAGTACGATTTAGTAGCTTATTTCCCTGACATTATTATATGATTTTGATTCCGAGATGCCTAAAGTGACCCCACGGTGACTATGAAAATACTTTAATGATTATGAGATGCTTTTATGATTGTGATGATGTATGAATAATTTTGATGATATATGAATGAACGTGATGATGAATGAATGATTATGCTTTACTTTTATGTCATCGAGTCCTGGGGTTTTTATACCTAACAATAGAGCTGTTGTCTAGAGCCCGTGTCAGTTTCTTGATAATTCAAGTCATGCCATGATTCTCAGAACTTAGTGAATTATAGAACTTTGTATCCTCAGACAAGTGAAGAACTTAAGATAGCTTAGTAATCTCAGTTATCTTGGTAATCTATGTATCACTAGTAATCTAGTCCCAGTCCTGTAATCAGCTCAGTTCTAATAGTATTCAAGTGATTCAATTCTAATCTCAGAAGCGATTCAATTAATCTATTTAAGATATGTATTGTCAGTCAGATATCATGATTCAATATCTTTTTCATCAGATACGGAACTAAGTAATCTCAACGTAACTCAGTCAGATCTTTTGGGAAACATAATTAGTATTAGATTCAGCTTTGTCTAGCACAGTCTAAGAATCAACCCAGAGTCTTTAAGTTGGGAGTAGGATTCAGCACCGAGAGAACCTAAGGATGGGAACTCACTTTCTAGTAGAGGGTGTCATTCTTAGAAGAAATCCTTGCATTCCAGAACTGTGTAGCCAGCACAGGAAAAGAAGTCACCCGTTAAGCAAGCTTGATGTCCTGTTGAGGGTCACTGCCAGAGAGCCTGACCTTAGAGAAAAGATAATGTCTTTACCCATGGCAAGGTATTGGCACCATCCTAACTGGGAGTAGAGGTTGGACCCCACCTGTGGTAGGTTGGGGCATGTCAGTTAGATGACTATTTCCCACAGTTTCAATTTTAAATTCAGTCTCAATTTCAGAATTAATCTTCAGAAATTAGGACTGTGTGGTACAGTCATTTATCTCAGAGAGAAACTTAGATAGTTCCATTGATTTATGGACCATCCTATCAGATAGGCTTGGTCTTATATACAGTTGTTTGATATCATATTCAGAGATATGCCTCCAGGTAGGCTTGATCATAGAATCATATTTGTATTGAATATTCTTGTCATCAGATTCAGATATAATCATATTTCTTATCGTTGATAAATCTTCCAAAATAATCTGTTAGAAAATTTGATCTCAGTCTTAGACCATGTTGAGTATTCTTATTATCATATCTAGAGATCTCCCGTCAGATAGGTTTGATCTCCATCTCAGATTCTATTAAGTATTCATGTTGTTAGATTCGGACATGATCATACTTCTTATAATTGAGAATCTCTCCCGAATAATCTGTTAGAAATATCGATCTCTAATTCTGTCAGTCAAAAAAAGTAAGCTCAGAGTTCAGTCCTTGATGTAAGTACATCCAGATCCTTAGTTATCAGTACCAGATAAGTTAGTGATTCTGTATCTCTGTTTTAGTAGTGTGTTCAGTCTGCAGTAAGGTGGTATCCAAGTTTCTGTACCTAGAATTGCGATAATTGTGTTCATATTTTGTCCATTCATGTACTTGATCTTATGCGACATCTTCATGATTAGTTATTTTAGATATTGTGCATGCATGAGCCCTTGCATTAGCCTACCTCATCTAGATACTCGATACATTCCTGTACTGACACATTTGCACTATGGTGTTTTATTTGACACCATAGGTTCAGAGGCACAAGATCCAGAGTATCCTCAGCAGTTTAGTCCTAGTCAGCAGCAGTAGCAGTGATTCCTCTTCTTTCGAGGACAAATTTTAGTCTACTATTATTGCTTCAGTCTTTGTTTATTTTTAGTTGATGGAGTTAGTTGGGGACCAGTCCTATCAACTCCGCAGTTCAAGTAGTTTAGAGGTTT
Organism: Capsicum annuum; assembly: GCF_002878395.1. Taxonomy (NCBI): domain Eukaryota; kingdom Viridiplantae; phylum Streptophyta; class Magnoliopsida; order Solanales; family Solanaceae; genus Capsicum; species Capsicum annuum. The sequence continues at coordinate 84,551,234 of NC_061115.1, read as the reverse complement.
CTCAGATGGATGTATTAGTATTCAGTTTTTCTGTATTCTGAGTATTCATAGATGTGTTTAACCTTATGGCTAGTTTTTGAATTTATTTCAGATATTATGCAGTGTACAGGTACATATATCAGTAAAGGGTTAGCTTATGGTCCTTTAGGGTCATAAGAACCGTGTGACATCTCAGGATGGAATCTCAGGGCGTTACAAGCCTCTAATAAAAAAATACAAATATTATAAAGTCAATATACAATAGTCTCAAAAATAAAAATACTACAAAAAATAAATGAAGGAGAAAAGGTAAAATGCAGCTTTGAGAGCTCACCCTTTCTAAGAACTCTACCAACACAATTCTAAGTGTCAACTAGTACTTGGATCTGCACCTAAAAGGTACAGAAGTGTAGTATGAGTACCAATTCCACAAGTACTTGGTAGACATCATCGGCTAACTAAGCTAAACCATAATATAAATATAATAAAATATTAGATTAATAACCTAAGTCAAGATAGGAGGGAAACCTGGAAAACTCTCCAAATGATGAAAGGAAACAACAGTAATTATAATAATAAAGGAAAATATAACTATCTCTACACAACTAGCCCCCATAAGAAAAAAGTCAAGAATAAATTAAATAACCCAACACGAGCCTCCTTAATCCCGGATGGTGCAATAAAGGAGAAATACTAACTTAAATTTTTTCTAATTAACCATATTCCAAAATCATAACGCTAGATCCTCCTATGCTATAAAACAACTAACTCAGACTAGTTACATAATTTTAATAAATCACCTCTCAATGCCAAACTTGCACCATAACTCATATTATTAATAATGTGATATCAAGGTCGTATGATCAAGTAACACCCCACATTTTTGGGATAGAATTTAAATCATTGTTCCTATGCATATAAACTTGAACCCAATGATTCTATATCTATAAATGTATGATGATTAATTCTATAGTGTTGAAATGTTCTATTATATTAGTTGAGGTCATAAAAATCTCCAAACTCAAAGACAAGTTAAAAATGCTTCTATTGACTAAGGTTTAGTAAACGTTTTAGCTTGGGTCAACTTTAAAAGACCATTACACCTTGTAAATAATGATTTCAGTGGGATAATATATCTCAAAATAAAGATCTTTAAATCTTATTTCCAACACATTTTGTTTCACCTTAATCCGATATCAAAGAAAAAAGTTATACTCATTTTACTTCAGCATGTCAATCTGTCAACAAAGTGATGACCTGAGCTGATAACCCATCAACTAAGTGACAACTTATCAGCCAAGTCGTCTGCTCAAACTAGTAAGCTATCACTTTCATCCTCCAAGTTATGACCTAAGTTGATAGGTCATCAACCAAGTGACGACCTATAAGCCCAAGTCATCACCCATGACCAGACTTTATCAACCTCACCCTTAAACAATTTTATAGTGGTATTTTTGTCTTTTCCCTAACCTCCCAAGACATAAATCATGCACTAAACCCTATTAAGTGTTAATATATCAGTTTATCATCACTCATAATCCTCTCAACTCTCAAAAATAGGAAAATTTGGGTTTCCTTCCTAGATCATCTCCCAAGAACAAGATTCAAGACATTCTTTAAGAAAACTAAGAAATTATAATTCCCAATCCAAGAATGTTCAAGAAAAGTCAATTCTCTTTCAAGATTAAAGATTTAAGGTATGTTAGATGTTCATCCATGTGTCCTTTTAACCCATGGAGTCCAAGAATCCATTTTTAAGTTTTAAATCACGATCTTTACATATTTTTATGAATTATGTCCATGATCTTTCATGAATTTCTAATTTTATATCATGTTTACACAAAATAGTTATTGTTATTTAACCCTACATATTTGAATGGTTTTGTTCACTGATTTAAGCCTTAATGGGTGATTTAGTATCAAAATCATGCTACTACTATAAGTTTTAGCAGTATTCCCATGCTTAGCTTAAACCATGCATTTCAAGTGTTTCATAAAATACCTAGAAGAAAGGATTTTGAACAATGATTACATAATATGTCCCTAAAGTTTTAGTATACTTTAAATTTTATGATTCCATATTATGTTCATGCAAGTACAGAATAGAACCCTCAATTTATGATTTGGTCATGTGATTCATGCTATCTTATTATGTTTAAAAGCACCCTAATTTCAAACTTAGATCAGTTCAGTAACCCGATTCAAATGCCTCTTCAATTAAGCTTAGCTTAGTTTTGTAATCAGTGTTAGTTTAGTTGGGAGTAAGATTCAACACCGAGCGAGCCTAGGGATGGAGGCTCACCAGTTAGTTAGGATTGGGTCCTTAGAAGCAATCCTAAAGATCCAGAACTACATAGCTAGCATAGGTTTTGAGATGTCACCCACGAGTTTAGGACTTATACTGTTAGGGATCACCTACTAGTTAGGACTGATCTCAGCGGTCCCCCGCTAGATTAGGAAAAACTCCATAGACAATGTTAGTACTCGTGGCATTGTACTAGTAACCTTCCAACTGGGGTCACATATTGGTCCTCGAACAGCTAAGACTAGGGTATGTTGGTTAGATGATACCTCCCACAGTTTCCATTTCAATGTTCAGTTCAGAACTCAGTTCAATTTTTCTTGATCATAGCATATAGTTTATTAGTTATTTAGTTATCAAATTTTAGTATTTTAGTTATAGACTATATCAGAAATATGTTATTTTCTTGGTCATACAATCTAAGATTTTTCATGTTTCACGCATTTAGATTTACTATTCTCATGCTAACCGGACAATCTCTAGTTCATGCATGCTTACTAAGTTACTTTATATTATTCAGTAAGTTAGTATTTCATGTTCAGTTATCCCATGCTATTCATTTAGTTTGTTATCATTTATGCACATAAACCCATGCATCTCAGCCTTACCTTATTTAGCATACCGATACATTCAAAGTATTGCTCACATACCCATTTCTTGGGCTATGATGTTTCATATGATAGGATCAGATTCTCAGGCTCCCGACCGTACCTATTTATCCTAATGCACCAGTAATAGCAGCAGTAGAGAGTCCTCATGTTTTGAGGAACAGTTATGTTCATTTAAGTTTCTCAGTTTTAGCTGACAGTCTAAGTTAGTTGAGGGCTTATCCCATTTACTCCTCAATTATTCAGTTAGAGGCTTTAAGACTAGTAAAGATAGTCAGTTTTCAATTGATATTATAAGTATTTTTTTTTGTAGAGATTATCATAATTATGAATGAAAACCTTATGAAAATTTTAGTTAAATTCTGTAAAATAAATCTTATGTTATCAGTTTAATTCTGTGCCCACAGCAAGTACCATTCATGAGTTAGCTTGTAGTTCTTACATGATGTAAGCACTGTGTGACACCAAGGGTGTACTCTCGAGGTGTTACAAACTTGGTATCAGAGTCTAAGTTTTTAAAGTGTCTGAGGTAGTCTGAAATCCACATCAAGTAGTGTGTTATTAATAGGTGTGAAGTGCACCACACTTATGGACAAGAGGCTATAAGATGTATTAACAAAAGTTTCCCTTCTTTCATGTCTTAGATCATTCTATCGAAAGATTCTCTGAGAAACTTATGTATATTCTCATCTTGCTCCACTCATGTCAACTCTACCTTACTTTTAAGGTAATAGAAGCAGTGAAGCTCAAAGTCCTACAGAAAGAGCTTTCTCAAACAGTCCCCACAGATAGTTATGGGATTACACATAAGATCGAGAGTGTTTCATCAAGTGCTATTCAGTTCTAAAGTTCTAAATCTAATATTCATATTCATATAAATCATGCACTAAACCCAAAGTAAGATGTGCCCTCAGACTCCTTCTCAGCATTCTAGGATCGCATATGATCTAGAGTTAAAATCATGAAACAAGGAGTTTAGCAACAGTAGTGGAGTTGGGATAGTGTTATTGAATTTAAACAGCTTATATTTCATGGGTTAGTTATATGAAAGGTTAATCAATAGGCGTGAAATAGTGTATGGAAGAATTTAAGTTTGGTAATTCAAAATTATATGTGTTGGTTTTGTTGGTGAAGTGGTAATTCTCATGTTGATTGATAATATAAGTTTAGAGATGTGATATTTGTAGCCTATGATGAAAGTAGTATGGTTATTAATGATTTGCAGATATCCATCTTACTTGTTAGAATCTAAGTTTGAATCTTTGATTGTTAAGCTAATATACAGAGGAGTTAAAAATTAAGTTAGTTAGTTCTTAAGTTGTTACATGATGTATTTGGGGCTATAAAAAGTTAAAAGTTCTATGTTAGAAGGAAGTATCAGTAGTAGGGTTTTAGACTTTTAGGTGCAATCTTTCAGTATGAATTTAGTGTTTATAAGTATTGTTACATCTCGAAATCTAAAGTAAAGTGGTTTTAGTTTAGTTTACAGATATTGATTAAGTAGTTACAGACTTGGAATGATATATTTAAGCTAAGGGAGATATGATAGAGTAAACAAAAAAGTTAGGTTCTTAGATTCTAGTAGTGATGCCAGTATGTATAGAAAAGCAGTAGGGGAGAATAATGCCCAATCCCTTCTTATCTTAGTGCAGTGTTTCTCAGTCATCATGATATCTACTTATGCCTTACATGTCAGTTCCATAATCATAATTCATATTCATACACATGATAAAGAATCATGTACGCTTCCAGTTCCTAGTCTAAGGAGTTCTAGTTTGCTCAGCAGTATAGATCATGTTCCATAAAGTTATGAACTCCAAATTCAAGTCATTAAACTCATGACTCATGTACTCATGCTTTAAAGTATGTTTAGTTCTTGTACTTATGCTACACACTTAATGATTAGTGAAATTTAGATTCATGCTATGCATGTCCTCAGTTCAAACCTCTTTGATGAATCTGTGTCAGTAACCCTCTATTACTCAGACCTCAGTTTCAAACTCTAGATGTTCTGTCATTATTCAATCCATAATTGTTTTACATATCATCTCATTCTTTCCATAGTATGTCAGCCAATTTAGTTTTATTCGAGGACAAATGTTCCCAAGGGGGAGATATTGTAACGCCCAACATTTTTGGGCTAGAATTTAGATCATTGCACCTATACATAAAAAACTTGAACCCAATAATTATATGTCTATATATGTGTGATGATCAATTTTATAGTGTGGAAAATGTCCTATTATATCAGTTGAGGTCATAAAAATCTCCTAAATCAAAGACGATTTAAAAATGCTTCTATTGATTAAGTTTTAGTGAACATTTCAGCTTGTTTCAAATTTAAACAACCGTTACTCCTTGTACATTATTAGTTATTTGGGATACTATATATATATATATCAAAATACATATCTTTGAATCTTATTTCCAATGCATTTGGTTTCCACTTAATCTGATATCAAAGCAAAAAGTTATACTTATTTTACTTCAGCATGTCAGTCTGTCAACAAAGTGACGACTTGAGATAATAAGCCATCAACTAAGTTACAACATATCAGCCTAGTCATCATCCCAAACCAGTGAACCATTAGTTTCAGATTTCAAGTGATGACCTAAGTTGATAGGCCATCAACTAAGTGATGACCTATCAGCCTAAGTCATCACCCATGATAAGACTTGATCAACCTCACCCTTAAAAAGTTTTAGAGGTGTATTTTGGCCTTTTCCCTCACCTTCCATGACTAAAATCATGCATTAAACCCTATTAAGTGATAAAATATTAGTTTCTCTCCACTCTAAAGAATAAGAAAATTAGGGTTTCCTCTCTAGATCATCTCCTAAGAACAAGATTCAAGCCCTTCTTTAAGAAAACTAAGAAATTATAATACCCAATCAAATAACATTAAGCAAAAGTCAATTCTCTTTCAAGATTAAAGCTCTAAGGTATGTTAGATGTTCATCTATGGTTCCTTTTTACCCATGAAGTCCAAGAATCCATTTTCAAGTTTAGAATCATGATCTTTACATATTTTTATGAATTATGTCAATGAACTTTCAAGGATTTTGAATTGTATATTTTGTTTACATAAAAAGGTTGTTGGTATTAAACCCTACATGTTTGAATGGTGTTGTTTGCTAATATAAGCATTAATGGGTGATTTAGTATCAAAATCTTGTTACTACTACAACTTTTAACAATATTCACATGCTTAGCTTAAACTATGCATTGCAAGTGTTTGATAAAATTCCTAGGTGAATGGATTTTGAACAATTATTATACAATATGTTCCTAAAGATTTAGTATATTTTAGATATTATGGTTTCAATATCATGTTCATGCAAGTCAAGAATAAAATCCTTAGTTTATTATTTGGTTGTGATTCGTGCTATCTTATCATGTTTAAAAGCACCCCCCATGTCAAAGTCTTGACCCCTATGCAATTGATGAAATGCTTAAGTGAATAATTGTGAACAATGATTTTCTTCCATGGTTTTAAAGATTTCATGTGTCCCTGTCATTATTGTTATCGACTCCTGGAGGTTATGAATAGCCGAAAACTTAGTTGTTTACTTTGTCTTACTAGTTTCAAAATGGTTTCAAATAAAACATGAGTGTCATCATTCCAGTCAATTATCTTATTCAGTCAAACTTAGATTAGTTTAGTAACTCGAGTCAATTCCTTCTAAAGTTAGGCTTAGCTTAGTCCCGTAATCAATCTCTATTTAGTTGGGAGTAGGATTTTTCACCGAGTGAGCCTAGTGATGGGGGCTCACCTATTACTTATGATTGGGTCCTTATAAGCAATCCCTAAGTTCCAAAACTACGTAGATAGTGTAGGTTATGAGATGTCACCTGCGAATTTAGGACTTACACTCTCAGGGATCACCCGCTAGTTAGGATTGATCTCAGGGGTCACCCGCTAGATTAGGACGAACTCCACAACCATTGTAAGTACCCGAGGCACAATACTAACACCCTTTAAACTATGAACACAGGTTGGACCCCGATCAACTCAGACTAGGGCATGTCGGTTAAATGTACCTCCCAAAATTTTAGTTTCACTGTTCAGTTAAGTTTTACTTGACTATAGCATACAGTTTATTAGTTATTTAGTTATCAAATTTCACTATTTTAGTTACAGTCTACATCAAAAACATGTTATATTCTTGGCCATGCATTCTAAGATTTTTCAGCTATCACGCATTTATATTTAGTATTCTCATTCTACCTAAATAGTCTATGCTCCATGCATGCTTACTAAGTTTCTTCATATCATTTAGCTAGTTATTATTTCATGTTCAGTGATACCATGCTATTTATTCAGTTGGTTATCATTTATGCACATAAACTCATGTATCTTAGCCTTACCTCATTTAGCATACCTATACATTCAAAGAACTAATCGTATTCCCATTTCCTATGCTATGACGTTTCATATCATACGATATGACTATTAGGTTCCCATCCATACCTAGTTATCCTAGCTCATGAGTAGCAGCAGTAGTAGTGAGTCCTAATGTTCTGAGGACCAATTATGTTTATTTCAGTTTCTCAATTATAGAAGAGATTAAGAGTTACTTGAGGGCTTGTCCCATCAACTCCTCAGTTATTCAGTGAGAGGCTTTTGGACTAGTACAGACAATTAGTCAATTTTTATTTGTTATTATCAGTGTTGTTTGGGATGAAAATATGCAACACAGAAAAGGTAATTTTTGAACTATTATTCTCTCTCCTCTCTTCTCTCTCTTACACTTTTCCTATCTAACTAACGTCTCCTTCAATATATTCTTTGTTGTGACCACTCCATCTTTGGTAAAGCAGATGCTGGCGTAGTAATATCATCGGTGATAGGTAAATACGCTACCCTTTCTCTGCCCTAGTCTCTTTCCCCTTCTTCTTATTGCTATATTACTGGTTTAGTCTCTCATCGGCGTATGGGTATCTAGTTTTTCCACTTCGGTGATGGATATATAGGAAGAAGCGGTGTTGCCGATGGGAAAGAATAAAAAAAGGAGTTACATAAGAGGAGGAAACAAATCAGTCCGCGATTAGATCAGGCAAACTTAATCGATTACCACCGGTGACCCTCCGACGAATTTCCAGTGACATATTCCAGTGACTATTTTCTACCTCGAATTGCCAGAATCCAACATAACAAGTAGGATTTGAGCTTTTGCTACACGTATCCAGTGTGCCTTTAATACTTATTATTGTTTTAGCCTTTACTATACTTTTGTTGATTAGTGGCTTGGGTGACATATAGTGGAATAGAGTCATGTCCTTGAGGGATATGGGTGGGTTCAGGGGTTGGTCCTGGGTTAGGTCAGAGATGCGAAGTGTGAGGTATTAGAGGATGGGATAAGTATGTTAATAGGTTGAGGGTAGGGTCATGGAAAATAGGGACCCTTTAGGGGAAGTTGATAGAACTGGTTAAGATTCTTAGGAAGAGAAAGACTAATTTTGTGTCTATCTAGGAGACCAAGTGGGTAGGTTCTAAGGCTAGGGAAGTAGATAGGTACAAGTTGTGGTACTCGGGTAGTGAGAGATATAGGAATGGCGTAGGTATCTTAGTAGACGAGGAGCTTAGGAGCAGGTAGTGGAGGTTAAAAGGGTTAGTAGTAGGGTGATGACTATTAAGTTAGGCCTTACGGGGTGTACTTTGAACATCTGTAGTGCGTATGCGCCACAGGTGGTCCTAGACGAGGAGGAGAAGAAGTGTTTTTGGGTGGTTTTGGATGAGGTGATTAGAGGCATGCATATTTCAGAGAAGATTTTCTTAGGATGAGATTTTAATGGGCACATTGGGTCATTGACATTAGGGTATGATGATGTGTATGGAGGCTTTGGGTTTGGTGTTAGAAATGATGAGGCAGCTGCTCTTTTGGATTTTGCGAGGGTCTTTGGGTTGGTGGTGGTGAATTCTTACTTTTCGAAGAAGTTGGGGCATCTAGTTACTTTTTGTAATAGGTTAGCCAAGACTCAGATTAACGTATGGATGCTTAGGAAGGGGGATAGAGCTTTGTGTAAGGATTGTAAGGTAATTTCGAGTGAGACTCTGGCAACCTAACATAGACTCCTGGTGATAAACTTGGTTATCATAAAAGGAAAGAAGAGGTAGGGTAGGAGGGGTCAACATAGAGTTAGGTGGGGTGACCTAACTTTTATTAGTGCTTTGGAGATAGGGGTAAAGTTGTAGGGGATGGGGGTTTGGGAGTGTAGTGGGGATATGGATAGTATGTGGGATAGGGCTGCTAGATGCATTAAGGAGTCTATTGGAGAGGTGTTTGGTTTCTTGAGGGGCTGGTCTAGACGGTATCCACGTGATTAGTGGTGGAATAAAGATGTTAAGAAGAAGGTGGAGATGAAGAAAAAGGCTTATGCTAAGTAGATTGAGAGTAAGGTTGTAGAAGAGAAACGGGTGAGAAGGGAGGAGTACAAGGTAGCTAAGAAGGAGGCTAAGTTAGCAGTTATGGCTACTAAGATAACATCTTTTGAGAGTTTGTATAAGGGGTTAGAGGAGAAAAACGAGGAAAAGAGGTTGTTTAGGCTTGCAAAGGTTAGGGAGTGGAAGGGTTGGGATTTGCACCAAGTAAAGTGTATTAAGGTGGAGGATGGTAGAGTATTGGTGGAAGACGCCCTCATTAAGAAAAAATGGCAGTCGTATTTTCATAGGCTCTTAATGATAAGGGGTATAGAGGTGTTATGTTAGGGGAGTTGGACCACTCCGGGGAGTGTCGCTATTTCGACTATTGTCGACATTTAAAGATAGAGGAGGTTAGTAAGGCTATTCGCAAGATGTGAAGGGGTAGGGCTATGGGGCCCAATGAGATTCCAGTGGATTTTTGGAAGTTCTCTGGTAAGGCAGGGTTGAGGTGGCTGACCAACTTATTTTACAATATTTTTAAGTTTGTAATGATGCACGAGGCATGGAGATAGAGCATGATGATCCTTTTATATAATAAAACGGGTGACGTTAAGAGTTGCAACTACTGAGGTATAAAGTTGTTGTCACACTATTAAGATTTGGGAGAGGATAGTGGAGCGGAGGTTGAGGAAGATTGTGTCTATTTTAGAGAATCAATTTGGTTTTATGCCTGGTCACTCTACGATGGAGAAAATTTACTCGGTGTAGAGACTGGTTGAGCAGTATAGAGAAAAGAAAAGGGATCTTCACATGGTGTTTATTGACTTGGAAAAGGCATATGACAAGGTCCCTAAGGATGTTCTTTGGAGATGCTTGGAGATGAGAGGGGTCCCAGTGGCGTACATCACAACAATTAAGGACATGTATGAGGGGTCGAAGACGCAGGTAAGAACAATAGGAGGAGATTCATAGCATTTTTCAATCTTGATAGGGTTGCACCAGGAATAAACTTTTAGTCCATTTTTATTCACCTTGGTAATGGATGTGGTGACGTGGAGTATACAAGGTGAGGTGCCTTGGTGTATGCTTTTTGCAGATTATGTAGTTTTGATTGATGAGTTACGTTAAGGTGTTAATGATAAGCTGGATGTTTGGAGACAAACCTTGGAGTCTAAAGGGTTTTGGTTGAGTAGGACAAAGACGGAGTTCTTTGAGTGCAAGTTTAGTGACTCAAGGCAAGAGGAGGAGGTGGTAGTGAAGTTGGATTCCCAGGCGATTTGCAAGAGGGATAGTTTTAAGTACCTTGGGTCTACGATTTAAGGGAATGAAGAGATAGATGAGAATGTATTTCACCGTATTATGGCAGGTTGGATTAAATGGAGGGTCGCTTCGGGAATCATATGCGATAAGAAGGTGCCCCATAAGCTGAAAGGTGAATTCTATAAAGTTACAGTCCGGATAACTCTGCTTTATGGAACAGAGTGTTGGCCGGTTAAGAATTCTCATATCCAAAAGTTGAAGGTGGCGGAAATGAGGATGTTGCATTGGATGTATGGATTTACTAGTGCTGACAGGGTTAGGAATGAGATTATTCCAAAGAAAGAGGGAGTCGTGTTGGTGGAGGACAAAATATGGGAAGTGAGGTTGAGATGGTTTGGTCATATGATGGGGAGGGGCACGGGTGCCCTGGTTTGTAAGTGTGAGAGACTGGCCTTAGATGGTTTCAATATGGGTAGGGGTAGACCAAAGAGATACTGGAGGGAAGTGATTAAACGTGACTTGGAGAGATTACAACTGACTAAGGACATGACACTGGATAGGAAGGTACAGAGAAATATTATTAGGGTAGAGGGCTAAGGTAGGTGGATGAGTCGTATTCAGTAGGTACGAGGGCGTGGTCTCCTTTGTTTGACAATCTACAATTTTGTGTGGATGTTGTACCTATGTTATTTTTATTGTGTTCCATGCTTTTGATGTTTTATAAACTATCCTTCGTCTTGAGGCAGGGGTCTATCGGAAACAACCTCTCTACCTTTTTAGAGGTAGTGGTATGGAGTGCGTATACTCTACCCTCACCAGACCCCATGATGTGGGAATTTACTGTGTTTGTTGTTGTTGTTGTTTTGTTATTTTGCAGGGATTATCAGAATTATGACTTAAAACCTTATGGAAATTTTAGTTAAATTGCGCAAAATAAATATTTTGTTATCAGTTTTATTTAGTGCACACAGCAGGTACCAGTCATGGGTTAGCTTATGGTCCTTCAGGGCTGTAAGAACCATGTGACACCTAGGGTGTACTCCCGGGGAATTACAGATCATAAATTGCCAAACTCAAACCAAAACTAATACCATCATCCAAGTACCTATCTATACTAAAGCATCATGTATCTAAATATCCTCATGCGCTAGAATATAAATTAAGATAATGTAACACATCTATTGAATCTAAGGGAGAAAATAGTAGTCCTAGCCAAAGGTCTGCTGAAGGGTCCCATATCAAACCCAAAATACATTTTAAGGAAAATTCTATCGTGAACTAGGTTAAGTTATCTAATTCATTACTGGATATTAAATAAGCCCCAATTAGTCTTAAGAAATCAAATCTACCAAAAGAATAAGTGGTTAAGTCAATTATGCTTAATTATGGTTCCTTAATCGGCTAAAAGTTCCAAATTCTAATAAATATACATCCTAGACTTAATTCTCACCTAAAATCCAACATAATATCTTATTCATACTATGATTAAGCCCAATCTAGAGAAAGGTAAACCTAGACTACCTGGATGCCAAAAAAAGCAATTGAACTATATTAAATCGTCGATTTCCCCTTTCTAAACAACTTCCGCTTGATACCATGCTATAAAAAGGTTAATCCACTAATAATTATGAGAAAAATGGTACCCATATTTCATTTTAATGCTTTTGGTCTATAATCACATAAAAATACCATGTAGGTCCCCCTTGTAAAATTGCTCTTTGAAAATTGTTAGTGTGTCCCTCTATGCTCAAGGATTATTTACCCTAGTGAATGGGTAAATTTCGAGCTCACACGATGCTACAATATGCTCAACAAGAATCTAAAAATTGTTAGAATATATGGAGGAATTAACCAAGAATTTAGTGGAAGTTTACCAAGATTTTGATGAACAAATGATTAATCCAAGCTCACTATTACCCCACAATCGCCCAATAATTATTCTCTCTTTTTCCCACACTCTCTAGGGTTTTAATTCTTTAAACTTGTGAAAAAAATGGGAGAAATTTGGGAAAACGAGGCATTTAATGGGCTTCCAGGTGCCGCTTAAACAGCTACTTGACCTCTAAAGAGACCAAGTACTGCTTAAGCAATCCGCAAGGGTCTGCCCCGTTCACAAATATTGACGAAAAGCTTTCCTCCTCTTTAGAAAAATCGGCTCTACTTTAGTGACCTACTTGGAAGGCCTGGTCTCTTATGAGATCTATTAGAAACTTAAGGGGCCTTATCTAAAGTGACCTAAGTGTCACTTTTGTGGATACACCAATTGAGTGATGCACCAACTGAGAAATTGAAAAATCCAAGTCTCTACCAACCACTCGGGGTTCATTTAGAATCATGCAAATGGAAATAAGTTATGATACACTATCTAATTCGATATTCCAAACACAATGGCAAACTTGAACCTTCCACCTGGGCTCATTTTATTTAAATGTGGGCGGTACACCCATAAGCCATTTTACTCAATTTTTGGCAATATCCCGAAAAGAGTTCAGAAGACTTCTAACCCAAACCAAAGGTCCCCTAGAAAAACTTCAATGTTCTAAAGCTAATTAATCTATCAAAATTAGCACCCAAAATTTTAAACTAAAGTTTTCAACTAATAGCCAATTCTTACTTGCAAAAAGAGTTCAAAATGGAGATTTGGCTCTAAAAACTAAATGACTTGCATGGTAACTGAGCTGTCAGCTCCAACAAGTTACAAATCACTTGAGGTAGCGAAAGGGAAGCTCTATTAGATGTTTAGTAAAAAAAACCCCCATCAAGAAATTTTCAATTTATTTCTTGACTTCTTTTTGCATTGGAGGATTTAACTTTCTTTGATGCTCAATGCTAGACACATAATTAGGTTCCAGTTGGATTGTATAAAACCAAATTCTAATAATATCGGCAATTTCCTATCCAATGACCTTTATGATCTTTTTCGACATAGAAAAAAAAGTTTTAATTTAACAAACTATAAAATCAGCCCCTATGTTGGTGGGAAAAGTGATATCTTGCCCAAAGAAAACATGCGAAGGTGGTGAGAAAGAGACTTAAGTTCTAGCTTTGGTGGCTCTTCAATTGACTGGTTGGACGGTGGACTTTCTTAGTTCTTCAAGTAAAGATCAAGATTTATTGTGTTCTTTGTATAAGTACCCAACCCTATTAATGATTACACCACTTTATTGTAGCCAGTTATCACTTATAACCAAAAATTCATATTACTGACATCTATGATTCACCTATAAAATCAATCTTTGAGGTGCAAGCAACACTCTATCAATTGAATTAATATATGAAATAACATTAAAATCCCTTGGCTATTTCATGAATTTCACACATTAAAGGTTACTGTTTTTGTTATCTTTAAAATTTAGTTCTCCACTTTCAACATCCTACAAAGCTCTCCTCACAACAAAGAAAGGCCTAGTAAGAATGATGGCCACTTCATTGTCAATCTCGCAATAAAGAATAATAAAATTATTGGGGAAGATAAATTTGTCTACTTTCACCAATACATCATAGTAGATTATAATTGGTGTTTTGATGGACCAGTCATCCATAAGAAACCTTATTTTCATGGACTTTGAAGTTCCAAGCCCCAAATTCTTGAATATAGAGTAGGGTATTAGATTAATACTGGCACCCAAGACGCATAAATTTTTACTAATTGATAATTCCTAATAGTTAAATTGATTGTAAAACTTCGATATCGTCCATCTTTACAACCAAGTTATTTCACACAATCCCACTATAATGTTTTGATACTTTGAATGTTTCTAAATCCATACTCATCTTCTTAGTCAACAAGTCTTTCATGAATTTAGAATATTTGGGAATTTCATGTAACCCATCCAACAAGTGGATGTTGATAGAGAGATTTTTGAACATATCAAGAAAATTTTTAAACTTGACATCCTCCTCTATCTTCTTCAACCTTTGTGCGAATAGAGGAGGAACATTCATTATTGGCTTTGAAATGGATAGACGATTATAAAACATTAACTTTAACCTTCAAAAACCATTTATTTCTCTTTATTGTTACTCCCATCTTCAAACACTATCGACCCCTCAACATTCAACCCTTCGAGGTTCTATTCCTCAAGATTTAGCTCATATGACTTCTCAATGCACTTTTTTCGCATTCATGTCATCCGCTTTTAATTATTTGTTAGGAGTTTCACCAATATCATCTATATGATCATCATTTACCTTTTAGAATCTAGTTACGATATCCATACAATACACATTATCATTATTTGGATTTAACATCTTATCACTAGGAATTTTACCTTTCAGTTATATATTTAGGTAGGATGAGATTTGAATCAATTATGTTTCATGTTTTTTGACAATGACAAATTAATATGTGCCTATTTGATTCAACAAAGAGATAGAACTCTTTAGTTGTTTAAGGATGTCGTCACAACCTTCAACCGATTTAAGAATACTTTCAAGCATGCCCCTCTATTCTATGTATTTCTGGGTTTGAGGTAGATTCTTCATCTTTGGGTTGATCATGGCGGAGGACATATCTATCTCTATCATGATACCTATCGTAATCTCTGCCCCTTAAATCATAATCCTTAACATGATCTCACTAATACAAATCTCTATCACACAAATTCCCTTCTCTATTTTTATCTTGCTGATTGCAGTCCCGATCCTTGTTCCAACCATGATTATTTCCTTGGCTTTGATAGGTTGGTCGAGAAGAACCCACTAGGTATTCCCAAAACTGAATTTCTTCATCAGATGAGTTATCTAAATCATCATTATCGAGTTGGCATCCCATAGTTGCCATGAATTCACACTTTTAGGGTCTGAACCCCTAACATGCCTGTCAAAAGGACATTTGATTCATCATTTTTGCCATGTTCTCATCACATGCTTCATATTTTTTCCTTGATCTTGGGTAACCAAAGAGGAGGAGCTGCACCTACTACCATCTCAGCTTCTCAAGTATGCCAAGCATAATTTGACCTAGTCACTTGATCAAGAAAATTAATTGCGACTCCAAAAGTTCAATTTATTAAGGAACCACCAGGTAGATTATCAACCATAGTTTTGATTAAAGAATTTAATGAACGCTAAAAATTTGTAGAAACACATTCTTTGACTACTATGTTGACTCATGTTTTCACCTAATTCACAGTTAAAAACAACAAATAACAAAAATTCAAATTTTGACCAACTACAAGTGATTTAAAACTCTTTAATTGCCACAACCCAATTTACGAGTCATGATGGCACCTACTAAACCCCAACCATTGGGTAAGTCGAACCCTAAATCGAAGCTATTCGCAATGGGCTAACTTGGTGGAAATGCCCCAAAAAGGGAAAGACATGAAATTCAATACATCAATAAGCAATGCAATAGAAATAGTCTAAAGTTAGCCATAATATAGAAAACCATCCAATGGCCTGGTAGAGCCAGTACTAGAGCTACTATTATTACAACCCAACTCTAAAATAGTTAATACAATCCTATCTCAAAACTAGAGACTAGACATAAGTAAGATAAAAGGAAATATGGCCAGTCCACCTCAATGACCTCACTATATTTTTAGAATCTCACAAAATATGATCCTTGAGTCAACGTCGATAAATACTAATCGAATCTGCACCAAAAAAGTAATGAAGTATAGTATGAGTACCAAAACCACAGGTACTTAGTAGGCATCATCGGCTGAATGGGCTAAATAATGATACAAATACATTAAAATGCAAGATAATATAACTAAGTCAAGGTAGAAACAAACCTGAATCGAATCCAACATTGTCATACATAAATAATTAAATAACCATAATAATAACATAACATAAAGGATAAAACACAAGCGATTATAGCTAAATAATTGGCCCATTTAAGAAAATAAATATGTAAAAGTATATAACCCAATCGAAGGCCTCCATATGCCTGGAGGGTGCACAAAAGGATAGTATAACCCAAACCACCATCATTTACTAACTCTAAAGGTGCAACAAAAATCTATCCATATTATGCCACATTATAAGAAATTCCATTTTGGGACTAAAACTAATACCCATATCTTCAATACCTTTCTCCATAACCAACATCATAAGCATCAACATTGTCAATATCATACCACCCATATAATGATTAATTTCATAAAATATCGAGACTAGAATAGATAATTACATAATCACAATCATCTTTCAAACTTGAAAGGGTACATATCATCAATATCATTACCTATATCAAGACTTGAATTGGTAGTATATCATCATCATTATCAAGATTTGAAGTGGTAAGTATATCATTAATCTTATAATCAATACCTGGACTTGAACTAATAAATGTTTATATTTAGCATTAAAAGTAATAGCATAATTACTAGCTCAATCATTAGGATAATTAATAAGCCTCAACTATCAATATTAACCTATATAGACCATTATCAAGTGCTAGGGTTTCTCAATATTACCTCAATAATGAATTTGAAGATGTACAATAAGTGTAAAAAGTGATTTCAATAGCTAACACAAATCTTAGCCTAAGGTAGTCAAGGGACAACATCTAAGTCCCCATAAATCCATTACAATGCAATTCCTACCTTGAACTAGGCTAGTGTATCTAAATCTATGTTTGGATATCAAATAAGCCATAATTAGCCCTAAGATGGAAATTTTACTCATGATCTAAGCAACTAATCCCAAGCAACTAAATTACGATTTATGAATGGCCTAGAAGGTCAAACTAACCCAAGTATTCCTAATTTAATCATCAACACCTAAAACCCATCCCAACTCTAACATAACATCATAAACATTCTATGACATAGCTCGATCTAAGAAGAGGGAAAACCTAGCCTACGTAGACACTGAAGAAGCTCAAAGAATCCACTGAATCACTGCCTTTCCCTTTAGAGAAGCTTTTGAAAGATGCCAAGCTATCAAAATCACAATCTACTCATCAATACGAGAATAGTGATACCCATATTGCACCATTGTTCTTCGGGTCCAAAAATCACACCCTAAAATCCTATATGGGTTCTGCATATAGAATCACATTTCTAAAACCAACCCAACATTCCCTCATGCTCAAGGAGTAATTACCCTCAAGAATAGATGAAATTTGAGTTATATTGGTGCTAAAATCAAGCCACCAAGGTTTAGAGATTTTGAACAAGAAATGGGATAATGTACATGGAAATTAAAGATATCTTAAAACAAACTGAAAGGATAATCACATAATCATCATTACCTAAGCTCCCAAATCACCCACAAGCTTTTATTCTAAGATTTTCCTCTCATTTATGGTTTTAGTCTCAAGAGAATGGGTGAGAAATAGGAAAAATAGGCTGGAAAAAGACTATTTATACCTTTCCTAGGTACCCATGACCTGACTATCGTGACATGACTATTATTTTCACAATATATGGCAAAAACGATAAGAGTCACATTTGCGACATCCCCTTATCACTATTGCAATTATTGTCAATAGCCAAAGAAGTTGTTTTTGACCAAACATATAGTGGATTAGCACTTGTTGGTGCTACAAGATCGCTATTAGCAATCCATGGCCCATGATCACTGGTGCACTAGATACAGCTGAGACTTGGAGTTTTCAAAGACTCTGCCAAGCCTTCAAGATTTATCCAGAATACCATATATGCAAATAAACTATGCTACCATACCAAATTCGATATTTTGGACTCAGTGGCATAGTAAAAATTTCTATTCGGGGTTGTTTCATCAAAAACTGGGTTCCACACCCTTATTTATTTTTCTTAGCCTTCCAACCAAAAGGTCAAAATGAGCACGGGTGCCTCGAGACCCAAACTATGAGTCCTTCTATCCTAAAATTGACATTCCAAAGTTGTTAGAATAGTCAGAAATAGAATAGGAGGTTGTTTGACTGGAGTTTTCACCTAGTGGCCAATTTGAACAGCGAAGACTTCAAAATAGAGAATTGGCCATTTAAACCAAAAGAATTATCTAGTGACCGAACTGTCATTCCTAGTAAGTCATAAATAACTTAGGGTATCTATAAGATAGGAATGACCTGAACGGTCATTATAATATCCACTACTAAAAGGACTTTCGTCCACAAAAGTCAAGGATTAGGTATACCTAAAGTATCAAACAGGTGAGGATATAGGGTCTTCAGCTTACTTTAGATCTCCCAAGTAGCCTTCTCTGCTAGGTGGTGTCTCTTCTAATCCTTAACTGTATGAATCTGTCTATGCTCAGTCGTCTAACTTTACTAGCCAAAACAAGCATAGGCTCCTTCATTAAGGTCAACCTCTCATTAAGTTGAACTAAGTCTTTTTTAGGCATATGCGATGGATCAGGAATGTATCGCTACAAAATAGAAACATGAGAAACCTGATGGACATCAGCAAAATATGTATAAGCCACCTCATCAACTGTGTAAAGAATCACGAAATATCCAATATACCTAGGGTGGAAATTACCCTTCCTCCTAAAACTTATTACACCCTTTATAGGCAACACACATAGAGGAATACTCGATCATCAACTATAAATCTTAAGGAATGAAACCTATAGTTTCCATAACCCTTCTACCTACTCTGAGCAGCTTTATGCCTATCTTGAATCACCCTGAATCTATCTAATGACTCTTAAAGGAGGTGAGTCCCACGGTTTAAGGTCTTGAAAGTCTCAAACCATCAAATTATAGAACAACTTTTCCTACAATAGAAGTCCTTAAGAGTCGTAATCTCAATGCTACAATGATAATTCATAATGTATATAAATTTTGCCAAGGATAAGTATTGCTCCCATTGACCTCTAAAATCCATAATAGATAATCGAAGGATATCCTCGAGGACTTGAATAGTCCGCTCCGACTTGCCATTGGTTTGTGGATAGAAATTTATACTAAGATTTACCTGAGTACCCAACTCCTCCTATAAAGTTGTCCAAAAGCTGGAGGTGAACAAAAAACTCTAGTCTAAAATGAAAATATAGGCACACCATGCAAATGGACTATCTCACGCAAATAGATATAGGCTATCTTCTCGATAATGATGGACATCTGACTAGGAATGAAATCTGCCGACTATGTCAAATGATCTACAATGACCTAAATACCATCAAAACCACAAGATCTGCTAGCAAAATACTAACAAAATCCACAGTAATACTCTCTCATTTTTACTCGAGAATGGGAAACCTCTGAATCCAACTTCCTGGTTGTTGATGTTCAACCTTCATCTACTGAGAAAATAGGCAATGAGCAATAAAGTCTACCACATCTCTCTTCATGCTGATTTACTAATAATATTGTCTCAAATCTCTATACATCTTAGCTATGCCTAGATAAATAGAATATCTAGAGCTGTGAGACTCATCCAAAATTAGTTGACTTAAATCATTAATCCTTTGAACACAAATATATCTATCAAATATTAACGCACCATCAGAATCAATGGTAGACCTCTTAGACTCATCACTCAATACCTGATCACGGAGGATGCAAAGCCTATTATCCTTAAACTAACGATCCTAAATCTGCTCAAATAGTGAGGATCTAGCCTCAACACTAGAAAAAATCATCCTAGGATCTTAAATATCAAGTTGGACTATCAAATTGGCTAAGGACTAAATGTCCCATGTCAATAGCCTCTAAGACACAAAAATACAAGCCAAACTACAAATACTTACCATCTTTCTACTAAAGGCATCTTCTTCCATATTTTCCATACCCAGATGATACAAAATAGAAATATCATAATCTTTAAACAACTTCGTGCATCTATGTTTCCTAACATTAAGCTCCCTCTGGGTCATAATATGATGAAGACAACGATGATTGATGAAATTCTCACAATATACCCCATAAAGATAATGCCTCCAAATCTTAAGCACGAAAACTACTACCACTTACTTTAAATCATGAGTAGGGTAATTGTGTTTATGAACCTTAAGCTGCCTCAAAGAATAAGTGATAACATGACCCTAATTCATCAATACACAACCCAAACCTACATTAGAAGCATCACAATACACGATGATTACTCATCTTCTACAGCAAGATCCAAAATAGGAGCTGAAGTAAGAAACTCTTTATGATTCCAGAAGCTCGACTCCTACTCCCACGACCAATGAAAATGAACCTCTTTCTGAGTTAATATGGTTATAGGCTCTGAAGTAGTAGCAAAACCCTCTATGAATCATCTGTAATAACTACCCAAACAAATGAAGCTATGAACCTCAGTCAGAGATATAGACCTAGCCTAATCACGAATGGCTTCAATCTTTGCCTGGTCTACCTAGTACCATCATTACATACCACTTGCCCAAGGAATGTCACTTACTCAAGTAAAAACTTACACTAAGAGAACTTGGGGAAAAACACATGATCCCTTAAAGTTTATAGCATAATCCTCAAATATTGCACGTTTTTCTCTTTACTCTTCAAATACACAAGGATGCTTTTTATGAACATAACCACGAAAGAGTCAAAATAAGTCCTAAAAACTCATTTCGTCAAATCCATAAATGCGGCTAGGGCATTATACCACCCAAAGGATATTACCAAGAACTCATAATGACCATAACGGGTCCTAAAAGTTGTCTTTGGTATATCCTCTGCTTGAATTATCAACTGATGGTAACCAGACCTTAATTCAATATTAGAAAACATTGCTTCACCCAAATAATGGTCGAACAAGTCATCAATGTATGGCATACGACAATGGTTCTTCAACGTCACTTTATTAAGCTGCCTATAATAATTACACATGCATATAGAGCCATCCGTCTTCTTTATAAAAACACAGGATCTCCCTAAGAAGATACACTCAGTCTAATAAAACCCTTACTAAGAAGATCATGAAGTTGAGAATTCAACTTCTTAAGCTCGATAGGAGACATATGGTAAGGTTCTATAAAAATAGGTCAAGTGCTAGGCTCAAGATAAATGACAAACTCAATATTACAGGCCAGAGGTGTGCCAAGCAGATTGGCAAAGAAAATAATAGAAAACTCATGAACTTTAGGAATAGAGTTAAGAGACGGACTCTCTGTACTAACATCATGAATATAAGCAATATAAGACATGGAACCTATCAAAATAAATCTCTTAGGAAAAATATAAGAAATAATCCCTATCCTCTCATGGCTAACAACTCCCATTAATACGACTGGGGGTATGTTAAGCATAACTAATGTAAAAGTCTTGGTACAATAATCCATGATCGCATGATAGTAGGATAACCAGTCCATGATCAGAATCACATCAAAATTCACCTTCTATAATATAATAAGATAAACATGAGTATCAACATCTTTAACAGTCATAACAAAGGATCTAAACACCCAATCCACTATTAAAGAATCACCTATAAGAGTAGATACACATAATGACATAATAATAAATCCAAAAGTAACTCTAACTATAGAGTAAAATATACAAACACATAAGAATAAGTAGATCCTGTATCAAATAAAGAAAAGTCAGAATGACAACACACCATAATTATACTTCTACCTATAACATCTGAAGACTTAGC
Organism: Capsicum annuum; assembly: GCF_002878395.1. Taxonomy (NCBI): domain Eukaryota; kingdom Viridiplantae; phylum Streptophyta; class Magnoliopsida; order Solanales; family Solanaceae; genus Capsicum; species Capsicum annuum. The sequence continues at coordinate 84,529,237 of NC_061115.1, read as the reverse complement.
CTCAAGTCTTGCATATACCAAATACAACTGACCCTACTTGCTATGTAGCTGGGATCTAGACTGATCTCCTATAATAACTGCTTAAGAACAACCTAGAGTTCCTTGGGGAAAACCTCTATAAATATGCAAACCACCTCTAGCTGAGGGTTAAACTGCTCTAATAGGGGGAACACTTTGGTCTTAAATAACAATTGCCTTACGGCTAAGGCGCTTTCATGAATAATGACCAACAACTTATTAACTATAAAAAATCACCCTATTTGAACTACATAGAGAGGATCCAACTAACCCAGAGTAGCCATCTCAAATAAAATAACTATTAGAAGAACCCCTCAAAGAAGGAACACTACCTTAACCAAGATGATCAATAACACAAGACTGACCTTTGTAAGTAATTTAGAGTACTGCCTAAATGGGTCTACTAGGCTAACTTTGAGGTTGATAGGGCTGATACAGAGGGTATAGACCATATGAACTACTACCACTGAAATGGGAAATACTACATCTCCCATTGAAATAACCCTGATATCTAGTCCTCTTATCTCTACCCCTTGGGCCTCACGATGCATTTTCTCCATCACCTGAGCATGATAAAAAAAACATAGAAAAAGACCTACCTGCAATAGACAAACTCTGATAGACATATGAAAGGAAAGTCTTAACCCTATAATAAACAAAAAACACTCTCATACTTAGTATATAGAATAGAAGTAGCATGCCTATCAAACTTATGGAAATAAGCGTCATACTTTACAACTATCATTGAGCCTTATCCCAATCTACAGAAATGATCCCTTAGATAATTATTCAGGCTGCGAGATATATATTTCTTTAAGAAAATCTCAGAGAGTAGATCTCACATCAAAGAAAAAGTTCTAACTTTTATGGAATATAGATAACTTGTACACTAGTGTCGGGCTTCCAAGTCCAATTGAAAGGTAGTGTAATCCATACCACGAGTCTCAATGAGGCAAAAATTATGTAGCCTATTGTTACAAGCAATAAGAAACTTATATGTATCCTTGCTCGATTGATGTGTGAGCAAAAGCTAACACATTTAATGCTTTTTAGCTCAAAATAATTGGGAAGGCTTAAGCAACTTTTATTATTTTTTTATTATTTTATTTTTTTAATGCAGATACAAGTGATCGGGGAGAAAACCAAAGAAAATAAGAATAAATCAGCTGAAATCTGGTGCAAATAAGTTATACTAAAGTTAACGCCATTTCTAAAACGCCGTCAGACATATGACAGACTGTCAAAGTTTTTGTCAAACTTAGACAGAACTTGAGGAATTGAGATAAAATACGATGATATTTTAGAAGAGCAGTCAAGAATGGGATGGGCTATCAAAGAGGTTGTTAACTTGAGGAAGATTATACTTATTTACAGTAAAGATATGATGATATTTTTGACGGGCCATCACATATTTTACACGCCATCAGATTTTCCATCAGAAAAATCAGAAGATAGTAATTCACCAGAAACTTTGATGGCATCTTGCACACTCCGTCATACTTATGACGTACCGTCAAGAATGCCATCACCCATACCGAAGAAAATCTTAAATTTTAATTTTATTTCTTTATTTAGGGTTAACTATTTAAAGAACTATAGGAGGGTTCCCTAATATTATTATTCCACAGAAAAGGAGAGAGCCGCACTTGAGTTTTTAGTTAGACAACATATTGATATTTTCTCTCTCTAATTTTACTGGCTTGAAGAAGAAAATCCTTTGAAGAGATTAATATCATTACTTTGGAATTTCCTTTATGATCTAATCTGTGATTCACTAGTTATTATTCAGCTCTATAAGTTTATCTTTCAAATCATGAATTCAATTATGTGTTTAATTTGTTACATCATGAGTGGCTAAATTCCATTAACCTAGATTATGGGATCTAGGGTTAGGTCATGATAAGGTGTTAAATACTCAAGGTTTAATAGGTGTTAGGATTTCTTGATAATTCTGAGACTATAATTTATGTATGTTGGTTGCAAACAATAAGAGTTCCTACTTTGGTTTTCTTGAGAAAGAAATCATAAGCAATAGGAAGTGAGTTATCAACAGGAACTCGAAAAGGCTTCGTTTAATAATCAGCATTGTAACAAAGTTGATTAACCTGAGGTAAAAGTTGTGTAGCGATAAGTGATTCCCTAAGTCTTAGAGGATTAGGGAATTAGATGCTTAAATAGGCCGAGAGACATTTGAGCATACCATCGATAAAGATAGCTTGTCCTCCTAACTACCATGAGAACCTTGAGTAAAGTTTAGTATCTATCATGTACCATAAGTGCTAGTGAACATAATCCTAGTTATTTCATAAACTCTTGATTACAAACTGAAACTAAGGTGACCAAAAATTACTTGTTAAACTCAAAACCCCCATTTATCTTTTCATGCCAGTTGTTTGAATTTGACTTGTAGCTTTAGGTTCAAACTAGTTTAATATCCACTTACATTGCTCCCTGGGGATTTGACCCCACTCTAAAGTTGGGTACATATATTGAAGAGAACTACCTTACACTAAATTGAGGTATAAGTTGAGCATTATAAAAAATGGCACCGTTGCTGGGGAATAATTTGGCGTATTGAGTTGGCTTGGAAATTTAGCCTACTAGCTTGAATTAAAACTTGTAAATATTTGTTTTTAGTTTTATTTTATTTCTTGTGCTAGGCAGTTTTTCATTTTAGTTTAATTATTACTATGGCATCATTGAATGAACATGAGCTTGGTGGTTGGAAATCTTATCTTGATGATCCATTTCCATATTGTGGTGACCTCACTTTTGGCAAAATTGTAGACATGCTCCCCAGAGAGAGATGTGTGCACCATCTCCATCCTACCAGGATTATAAATATTCTTTATATGGTGGTCAATATGGACATTGGAGTGGTTGTGCTAACCCAAGTTTTAGATCTTCTTATAAGTATGACAGGTCTTATGGTAAAAAAAAAAGAATAAAGCACTAGAAAGAGTGACATTAAAGCTATACTTCAACTAATGTTGGATCGTATAGACACAATGAATGACACCATATGTGACATATATCAAGACATTAGGGCATTTCATAAAGGAAGAGAAAAGATAGAATAGATGGCTATTGAGGTCAATCATCCAAAATACTTTTCTATATTATGTTTAGAAGATATCTTGTCTGTGGAATTATTTAAAATAATAGAAGAGTGTGAGGATGAAGAGCAAGAATCCTATGCTGATGATGAGCTTGATGTTGAAAAACCCTCGATGATTTTCCAACCAATCGAACCATTCATGAATGAAGATGCCAAGGATGAGGAAATGGCATTAGAGTCAAAGGAAGAAATCAAGCACAATTCTCATGAAGACTCTAGTCCATTTCAGGGTAAAAATACTAATAGGAAAGTTATTCCGAAATTGAGGGTTAGTCCTCATTTGAATCACTTTTCAACATTATGCTTAGTGGATGTGATGAAAGTCAAATCACCCAAGCAAATGATCAATTTTTAAAATGAGTAGGAAGATTCTTACATTTTGGAGTTTATCGTTCCAAAAGGGCATACTACAACCCCAATATTGAAGGCCAAGGAGCTTAAAGATCGATGTCCATTTAGTGGATGTTTAAGATTCTCACCACTGCCAAAAAAGCCCACACAAAATTTTGATGCAAAATTGAGAAAACAGTTCAAGTCTTCGAAGTGGTGTGATAGAACATTCCTCATCATGCCCTCATATTTGCCCACCTTGAAGATGTATTGATCAAAAGTTAGGCTGGCATTTCAAATCCTCCAAGTGGAGAAATAAATAATTATCAACAAGGTATCTTGAAAAAGTCTGAGTAGTCAAGATAATTGAGTCGCTCTGCAAAGTTAAACCAGGCGCTTCTTGAGAGCCAACCCAATGTATTTTGTTGTTTGTATTTGTATTATGTGATTAACATCAGATCTTTGCATCCATGATACCAAAGGTATGTTTCTAACTCTCTTGTTTTGGTTTGATGCATGGGGGAATTTACATGATATTAAGTTGAGGGTGGAGCTACTTGTGGGGGTTGATGTCGTCCTGGGGTTTTTGTTGTCGTGTCTCTTTTCCCCAGAGTCGTGTTCGTAGTAGATCCAGCATGTTTAGGCATATCGTATTTTGTTTTGTGATGTGTTTTGTTTAACTAGGAGAAAATAAGTATCTGGGGTAGTTCTTTTTACCCTGCCTGGCGCCATCCAGACATATTTTTGTTAATTTTTGGAACACCTCTCGACTGATCTATTTTATAACTGTGTGACATGTATTCATGCGTGACCACTGTGCATCTTGTTGTGGCATTAGTACTAGTGACATGATAATCACTGCTAACAATTGCATGAACTCAATAGGTAATAGCTTGTGATGTACCTGTGTGCCATGTGTGTGTGAGATTTTACTGAGTTCCTTTTGTACTGCCGAATCCAGAACTTGCCCGGTTAGTCTTACCTTAGTTGAAAGGTAGGGGTTAGGAAAGAATCATAGGATTTTTTTAAATTTAAGTCACTATTAGCCTAAATGACATTCCCGTAATGCATGATATCCTTTGATCCCTGTTTGAGCCTGAATTGACCAATTTTTTTCAATGATACCTATCACCTTCCCTTTTTTTGATCATAATGAACCTGTTTTAGCCCTAGTCCTCTTTGGACACTGTGCACCTTGACTTAGGCAAATAGCCTAAGTTGAGGGTGGCTATCATAGAGGTGCGTGATGTAAATTGGGTATGAAGAACGGTAGAGTAGAAAAAAATAATAAGTGAAAAAAGAAATAGAAAATTGGGTATTGGTGAAAAAGAGCAAGAAAAGAAGTTTGTTTGAATAAAAAGAAAAACTGCACCCATTATGAATGTGTGGTAAAGAGAAAAAGAAAAGAAAAGAAAAAGAGGTTAATAAGTGGACCCCACAAGTTAAGGTAGTGCCAAGGAGGTTAGTCACTCTAAATGCCATCTAATATCATACCAGCCCTTAGCCTACGTTTCAAGCCTAAGAAATCTCTATAGTGATCTTAGATTACCTGTCTAGACACTTTGGTAATGAAGATAAGGGAAAGCATATGGTATTTAGCATACATTGGTTTGAACTTCATTCTGAGAGTGAGTGTTTTTGTGATGATCCCCATGTTTATACTTTGATTTCTCTTATGAGAGAAAAAGGGGAAATTATTTGATGTGAGGGCACACTAGTATGTTGCTAGGTGACTTACTTGTTTGGGTAGTGTCATATTGATATATGCATGATTGTTCGTACATAGTTGATGCCATTGATGGAATCCTTTGTGTTACATTGCTTCTTTTCTATAAGATACACAGTAGTTTAAATTGGTTAACCTTGGAGGTGGTAACGGAGTTTTAAGCTAAAATGGTTGTTGACTGCTGAATGTTCTTTGTATTCTCTTAGTTAGTTTGTTTCTTGAGGACAAGCAATTGTTTTAAGTTGAGGGTGTTGATGTGTGAGAAAAAGCTAACACATTAAATACATTTTAGCTCAAAATAATTGTGAAGGCTTAAGAAACTTTTGTTGTTTTTTTGATTGTTTTATTTTTTTAATGCAGATACAAGTGATCGGGGAGAAAACCAAAGAAAATAAGAATAAATCAACTAAAATCTGGTGAAAATGAGCTATACTAAAGTTGATGCAATTTCTGAAGTGCCATCATACGTATGACAGGCTGCAAAGTTGCCATCAAACTTAGACAGAACCTGAGGAATTGAAATGAAATGCGACGACATTTTGGAAGCGCCGTCAAGCATGGGATGGGCTGTCAAAGTGGCCGTCAACGTAAGGCAGATTATCTTGATTTCAAGTGAAGATGTGATGACATTTTTCATGGGCCATCACATATTTGACACGCCTTCAGATTTACCATCAGAAAAATCAAAAGATAGTAATTCACTGGAGACTTTGATTGCATCCTGGACACGCCATCATACTTATGACGCATCGTCAAGAATGCCGTCACACATCCCAAAGAAAATCTTAAATTTTAATTTTATTTCCTTATGTAGGGTTGACTAATTAAAGACCTGTAGGAGGGTTTTATAATATTATTATTCCACAAAAGGGGAGAGATCCGCACTTGAGTTTTTGGTGAGACAACACATTGATATTTTATCTCTCTAATTTTCTTGGCTTGAAGAAGCAAATCCTTTGAAGAGATTAATATCATTACTTTGGAATTTCCTTTGTGATCTAATCTGCGATTCACTAGTTACTAGTCATCTTTGTAAGTTTATCTTTCAAATCATGAATTCAATTATGTGTTTTGTTCGTTACATCATGAGTGGCTAAATTCCATTAACCTGGATTATGGGATCTAGGGTTAGGTCATGAAAAGGTATTAAATACACAAGGTTTAATAGGTGTTAGGATTTCTTGATAATTTTGAGACTATAATTTATGTCTATTGGTTGCAAACAATAGGCGAGCCTACTTTGGTTTGCTTGAGAAAGAAATCATAAACAGTAGGAAGTGAGTTATCAACAGGGACTTGGAAAGGCTTCATTTAATAATCAGCGCTGTAACAAGGTTAATTAACCTAAGGTAAAATCTGTGTAGTGATAAGTGATTTGCTAAGTTCGAGAGGATTAGGGAATTAGATGCTTGAATAGGTCAAGATACATTTGAGCATACCATCGATAAAGATAGCTTGTCATCCTAACTACTGTGAGAACCTTGAGTAAATATTTGTCATGTTCCGTAAGCCTAAGTGAATATAATCCTTGTTATTTCATAAAATCTTGATTACAAACTAAAACCAAGGTGACCAACAATTACTTGTTCAACTCAAAACCTCCATTTATCTTTCCGTGCCAGTTGTTTGAATTTGACTTGTAGCTTTAGGTTCAAACTAGTTTAATCACCACTCACATTGTTCCTTGTGGATTCGATCCCGACTCCAAAGTTGGGTAAGTATATTGACGACGACCGCCTTGCACTAAATTGAAGTGTAAGTTGAGCGTTATCATCGGTGCACCAAAAAACCAAGGCTGAGCAAAGCTGAAGAATTTGAGCAATATCTTCTACTTTTTAGTAACATAGCAAGTTAGGAATCCACATATTGACTTACTATAGGCTGAGCAACTACCGGTGTAGGTGAAACCTTAACTTTGGGAGCCCCAGTACCACTCTTATCTGTATTATGTGAACCGTTAGAGGATGCCCCACCAAACAACCACTAAATATGAACCAAAGCATCCCTGCACACTAACGAAGAAATAAACTTTTGTGGAACCTAGGCTGGTCACTAGCCCACCACTAGCTGAGATGAAAAAATCTCTAGCTCAAGAGCGGGAATAGGGTCTGGTGGAGGCCCTCTATCCTAGACCCTACCTAGTGAAAAAGATCGAGGCTTTCCATGACCTTTATATAATCCACAAACAACAATAGGATCACTAGGCTAGATCATTGGACCCTCATCTCATAGAACAGTGACATGTGTCCTAGCCATTTGTGAAAGAGTAAAGTCAAAGGAATGCCTAACAAACAAACTCAGACACTTAGCACAAAAGGACTAAAAGAAGTGAAAACCTCTTAAGAATGTCCTATACCCTCACAAATATAGGAAGCAGAAGTCATCGTTCTAATCCGCAAGACTCTACTAGAGATTTGCTTTTGTACCAACAATACCGGTGTAACCTGGCTCTGATATAAATTTGTCATGACCCAATTTATAAGGTGTGATGTCACCTACTAAACTCCCACCCATATGTAAGCCAAACCCTAGCTTGGAGCTATTCTCAATGTGTTAAATTGGTGGAAATTCCCTAAAAAGGGCTAAATAGGCAATATAATACATTAATAAGAAATGCAATAAAAATAGTTTAAAGGTAACCATAATATAGAAAGCCATACTACAAACGGGTAGAGCCAGTACAAGAACTACTATAAATACAACCCAAGTATAAAATAGTCAATACAATCCTCTCTCAAAACTAAAGACTAAACATAAGTAAGATTAAAGGAAATAGGGTAACTCTAACTCCAAGAGCTCACCCTATTTAAAGAATCTAATACAACATGATCCTTGAATCAATAGTGGAAACTAGTACTTGGATATGCACCAAAAAGTTATAGAAGTGTAGTATGAGTGCCAAAACCACTGGTACTTAGTAGCTATCATCGGTCGACTTAGCTAAATCATGATATAAATACGTTAAAATACAAGATAATATAAGTAACTCAAGATAGAGAAAAACCTGAATAGACTCCAACATCATCATACATAAATAAGTAAATAATTGGAATAATAACATTACATAAAGGATAAAATACATGCAATTATAGCTCCAAAATTGGCTCCCATAAGCCAATAAGTGCATTAAAGCAAACAACCCAACACAAGCCCCTATAAGCTTGGAGGGTACACACAAGGATAGTAAAACCCGAACCACCATCATTTATAAACTTTCAATGTGAAACCTAATTCTATCCATATTATGCCATATTGAATCAAATTCCACTTCTAGACTTAAACCGATACCCATAACATCAATATTTTCCTCTATAACCAGCATCATAAGCATCAACATTATAGATATCGTTCCACCCATATCATGATTTATTTTATAGAAATATCCAGACTTGAATCGATAATTATATAATCATAATAATCTTTCAGACTTGAACCGGGTATGTGTCATCAATGATATCATTACTACTATCCGGACTTGAACCTGTAGTATATCATCATATCATCATCATAATCCGGACTTGGACCGGTAAGTGTATCATTAATGTTATAATTATTACCTAAACTTGAACTAGTAAATGTATATATTCAGCATCAAAAGCAGTATCATAATTACTAGCTCAATCATTAGCATAATCACTAGTATAATCAATAAGCCTCAACTCTTAATTTTCAACCATTGAAATCACTATCAAGTACCAAGTCTTCTCAATATTACCACAATAAGACATTTCAAGATGTACAATAATCTTATAAAAGGTTTCGATAGATAATAAAATCTTGGCCTAAGGTTGGTAAGGACATATTCTAAGTCCCCATAAATCCATTACAAGGGAATTACTACTCTGAACTAGGCTAAGGTATCTAGATCAGTGTTTAGATGTCAAATAAGCCTTAATTATCCATATGGTAGAAATTCAACTCATGATCTAAGCAACTAAGCCCAACCACCTAAATTATAATTTCTGAACAGCCTAGAATGTCCAACTAACCCATTTATTACAAATTTGATCGCCAACACCTAAAATCCATCCTAAATATAACATAATATCATATAAAAACTATGAGATAGCTCAATCTAAGAAGACAAAAAACCTAGTCTACCTGTGATACAACCCAAAACTGGGCCTTATTGTATCGACATCTCAAGCCCAACAAGGACTAGAGATCACTCCGTTAACCTAACCTAACTATAACCTCAAACCATAAGTGTCGGATGAACCCGACTATAAAATAGGATTGAGGAAAAAATACTATAATTATAGCTTAAGAATCATCTAAGTGATCTATTAATATTAACAACTAACCAATAAAACCAATACCACAGTCCTCCACGATGCCTCTAAAATGCCGACATCTATAAAATGTTGGGACATACCCCCAACAATAGCTAAAACCAAGTCTAAAATATGCCTATGACATAGGATAAAAGATGATGAAATGTATGACTTTTGAAGAATGGAAGTTCACTACTTCAGTTAGTTAAAACCAAGCCAAACCATCATATGCAACAACATTTATATTTATACAGACATATATGAAGAAATATATATATATATATATATATATATATTGGTAAATAACATGCCAAATCACGAAACAAGTCCTAACATGCGTTCTTCAAACAGTTATTCATGAAACATGGAATAAAGAACACCAACCTTCCACCCTTAATTCTTACAGTTAAGAACATTGAACTTTTCTGTTACATTAGGTAAGAGGATGCTAACATCAAGCTATTTTATTATATATAGAAAATGGACCCTAACTATAACATCCTAAATTTGGTACTCAAAATGTTACACATTACTTATGACCCCAATAGACCACAAGCTAACCCATGACTGATATGTGTAACTGAGCACTGAATAATATACTATAAATATATGGAATATAAGTTGTAAGGCCATAAGGTTCAAAACTGAACTAATACTGAATATAGAAAAATATCTTAAATAGGGTATAAAAATAACCAAAAACTAAAATAACCTATCTGAAAACATGTTATAGTTTGAAAGCCTCTAAACTGTCTGAAAACTGTGGAGTTGATGGGATATCCCCAACTAACTCCGATCTATCAAAATAATAAAGTAATAAAATAATCATGCTATCCTTGAATGATAAGGACTAACTGCTAGTCTGGATGCTGAATGTCTGATCTACTAAGGATGCTCGGAAGGTCGTGATTCTAAACCTATGGTATAAAACACCATAGCACAAATGCATCAGTATGTTGAATGTGCTAGTATGTAAGTGAGGTAGGCTAAATGTAAGGGTTTATTTTCATGAACAATAATAACTAACTGTATAACATGAACGTGAGAATACCTGCTTGAATACATAATTGTAATTGACATCGTGATAACACTAACTAATGAATTTTGATAACATGGATTTAATAATATCTGAGTACTAATATTGGGATACTGAATGACTGAATCTATTGAGTACTGAGGAACAGATGTCTTATTAAAGATACAGGAATGACCATTTTTGATAGTTCTGATTATGAAGAACTGGCTTGAATGACTGTATTTGACAGTCCTGAAACTGAATAATGATAACATAAGTTTTGTATGATTAATATACTATTAACTGAGTTTGTGATAACATGATTACTCAGTCTAAATACTGATAACATGATTGACTTATCTAATAGTCCTAATACTTATAGAACTAGCTGAGTTTTGTACTTTACTGAGTTGACTATATCTGATAGTCTTGGATTTCTATAGAATTGAACTGAGTTCTATTACTAAGACTAGATCTGTAAGTAAGACTGTGGTAAGTAGTTATCTAACTAACATGCCCCTAATACACCATTATGGCTAAGTTGGGGTCTAATCGGTAACCCCAATCAGAAGGGAGTCAATACCGCGCCACTGGTAAGGACAAGTTGTGAGTGACCCTTATTTGACAGTGTCCCTAAAAGAGAATGGTCGGGCCCTCATCTGACAATGCTTATCGACCTCTTCAAATCTCATCTGACAGTGTTGATGTATCAACCTATTCTAGCTATATATTTATAGAATGCAAGAATAACTTCTAAGAATCACACCCTCAGGATGTGAAGTTCAAGAAAAAGATAAAGATAAAGTTTTTGGCTACATAATATTTTTGGGTATTTGTAACACTTTTTGGATGTACGTTATCAATACATGTGTTGAAACTTGAAGTTTAAAAGCTTGGTTGTAAGAATTGGAAGGCCTGAAACTTATCTATGTCTACATGTGGACTGCATGTAGCACATGTGGTCTCTATGTGACTAAAGGAAGTACCAGAATTAAAGATCCAGAGAGTCAAAGAGCTAAAGAAGAAATTTTGGCACTTACCTATGTCTAAATGAAGACCACATATGGGTAAGGTAAGTTCCAAAAGTCCAAAGTCCAGAGAGCAGACAGTGCAGGAAATTTTTATGACATTTACCCATGTCTACATACGCCCTCTGGAAGCCACTGACCCTTTTTCTCCTTTTCCATTAAAGCTTTGATTTTTAGGGTTTCAACATGTGCTATAAATACCCCTTATGTATTATTTTAGTAAAATTAACACAGTCTTGATACCTACAAATATATTTTGATTCTAAGATTCGAGTTTGGCCTTGGAATTCTCTTATATTGATTTTGGTTGACTAATTCAGTTAAAGTTTGGGGTTTTTAGTGGTTATTATTGTGATTACATCTTATTCTTTTATCTATGAATGCTATTGAGTACTTCACAAAGCATGAGCAACAAAAAAACTTTTAGGTGGGGTTATGGAAACCCTGGCAGATAGAAGATGTAGGGAAAGTGCTACATTGTTCTGAATTGATACCCATGCATGCATTGTATTATCTTTGCTTTAATAGATATCTTAGCAGTTGAAAATGTTAGGATATTGCCTACATTATTGCTACTTACTCCAAAAGAGGAGTAGTGACTAGGAAATGATAATTATAATAGTAATTTGAAATTTAACTGTCTATCCATGCTACTAGGTATTATCTAAGTAAGATGGTTAGTTGTCATGTAATAACTAGAGATTTAAAAGGTAATAGTTAATTGGAATCTAGGATAAGGATTAGTAAGGTGACATCCTAAGACTCAAAAGGTAAATTGTGAAATCTCTCAACTAGTCCAAAAGACTGTTGGTGATAGATAACTTATCAAATTCTGCATGTAAGGTATTGGGTTGGTTGAATACAGTATGATAATCCTATGAAGTTGATAAGCTAGGAGGACCATAATCCTAGTGTTCACTGATGACTAATTAAAACCAAAGTTTATATTATCTACTCGATATTGACACTACAATCCCCCATTTACTTTTCCAGTTTTGTATGTTAATTACAATAATTGAAAGCCTTAATTCCACATATTCCCTAGGGATTTGAACCCAACTTTGTTAGGTTAAATTATTTGATAGAGACCGCATAATCTTCAAGTTGAAGGTGTAGCTCAGGTATTATTAAATTTTGGTGCCATTGCAGGGGAATATGATATTGAGTTGTGAATTGAGGTTGTTGTAGTTTTTGGGTCATTTTTCTATTCTTAGTTGGGTTTATGCAAGTGTATGACTAGAACATGAAGTAGAGGCAATCCCTTAATTCCAGAATCCGAAACTAGAGAGGATCCTACAAATACCTAGTAAGATGACAGAGCGCGAGAAGAAATGATATTCCTGGAGGGGTTTGTAATGATGCTTGCCAGATGCCTCCCCCTTCACTTGAAGGAGTTTAGGACATTGATGACTAGTAAACAGAGGTACTATCAACACAAGCTGCTAATCAGAGAAGGGAAGAAGATATTCAGCGCATAGCTTAGGAAGCAGAGTTTGTTGTGCAAAGGCAGGAAACAAACCGCTGAGAAGCACTCGATGGTAATCAGAACAAAGTTAGAGGTTATCATCCTCAAGTGATCCCAAAGTACCAATATTTATAGCCATAGAGGATGATGATGAGGATTTGGGGTACGTTGATCCGGTAGAAACATGAGCTATCATTCCTCGTATTTAGCCCCAGTGTGAAATTTAACATAGTCAGTTCCATAATCTAGCTCTTATACTTAAAGGGTGTGTTTGTAGGATTCCCTAAAAATAACGCAATCATGCATCTGACCAATTTTACTAAAATTTTCACTCTGTATACAAATCTATGGGTGAATTAAGAGGTTCTTAGATTAAGATTGTTCCCCTTCTTACTTACTGGAGAAACATGTTTATGGTTGGGGGAACTTCTAAGAGGATCTATCATTATATGGAATGAGTTGCACAGGAAATTCTTGAATAGGTTCTTTCCTTCATCCAAGATATTACAGCTTAAGGATAAGATTTATAATTTTAGGCAACTACAGTCAAAATCTACGTACGAGGATTGGTTTAGGTTCAAGAAGAAACTGATTATGGTGCCCAACCATAAGATTTTTAGGATAAGCTTACTAAAGATATTATAGAGATCCTTGACAATCAGCTCTAAATCCATGGCAGACACCATCTTAGGAGGACTTTTTATGAGACTACACTGGGAGGTAGCTTTAAATATCATAGACCAAATTTCTTTCACTAACCGAGAGTAATAAACTTGAGAGATTGAGAGGGGTTCTAGAACTTATGCTATTGGTCCTCCAGTGATCATAGAGTAGCTGATGATTTCGTGGTACAAGAAATTCTGCTACTGAGAATTGATCTTGAGTTGTTGTCTAAGTAATTTGTGATGATAAATTCTAAGAAAGTCAATATAGTAGGAGCACAGGGTATAGCTTCCAGAGCTTATGAGTCTTAATTATAAGAGGAAGATACATATCTAGATCATCAATTAGAAGGTTTCCAAGACTAAAGGCAAGGAAACCAAGGTTGAAACTACTATGACAATAGATATCGAGACCACAGTAGGGGTAGAGACAGTGATAGAGGATAAAGAGATTATTACAAGGAGAAGGGAGTTAGGTACTTTCTAGCTGATAGATATGATATAGAATCAAGAATGAAAGATATATTGACCAAGATGGAGAAGGGGAAATAATTCCAGGAGGATGTCCTTTAGGAGCTCAAGGATTATATATTAAGTTTGACCTAGAAGATTGAGTCTCATGCGATGGCTATCAAGTAGTTAGATCATTAGTTTGGGTAGATGTCTTCCAATTTACATCAAAGGTAGTCGCGTACCCTCTTGAGTAACACCGTGCAAAATCCTTCAAAAATCAGTCATTGTCTAGCTATGACCACTAATTTTGAAACCACTACTAATGATCCCCCTGTACTGACTATGAATAAGTTAAAGATTGATAAGATAGCTGAGGCAGAATCTAAGAAGTTAACATGGGACGATGATGATTCTTAGTATGATAGTGCTGTGGATTGGATCATAGAAACCAATGATCATATGCACCCTTATAGTGAGACCCCTTCCTTGCTGTTAGTAAAAAAAGAGGACCCCAGAGCATTCACTATTCCATGTTAGATTGGTCCTTTCAATGTCAAACTAGCTTAATGTGACTTAGTACTAGGTGTAAATATGATTCCATGGGTTGTGTACAAACTATTGAGGATAGGGGAACCCAAACTTACTTATATAAAGTTGTTTATGGCTGACTCATCTATGAAGAAACCGTTGGATATTTTTATGACGTAGAAGTAAGAGTGTCATACTTTATGTTCCCCAATAATTTCATGTTTCTTGATTGTAAGGTGAACTTTCAAGCCCCTATTATATTAGGTAGACCCTTTCTATCAACTAGTAAGGCATTGATTGATATGGATTTGGGGAAGATCACCTTCAAAATAAATAGTGAGCAACTAGTTTTTGATTTGTGTATGACAGTGTAGGAGCCAGAAGATATGCTAGTGATATCTGTGATAGACACTATTGATGAGGGTATTCTTACACAGACTAGTGCAATAGATACACTAGATGTTGAGAACAGAAAATAGGTGATGGACACTCGGCTACTAATTATTGAGACTGAGGTGGCGATATTATACGAGCAGATCCATCCACGGGTTTGGACTATACTAAAGAATGTTGAGGCTAGACTATAGTTGTGCATCGGGCAGCAATTTTGGAGTGATGGTCTAAGTTGAACTCATGGATAGATGCTATTAAGATTGAATATCAGCCTGATTTAGAAAGATTGAGATGGGGATCTAGGAGACATTAGGGAAGAGGTAGACCTACTTAAAGAAGAGGTATGCCCTCTTACTGAGAGCCACATATCATCTATCCCTCCAGTTATATCCCCAGTTATTCAGCCATTACCTCTATATAGTCCCATATATTTTAATTTATTCATAAGGGATGATACAGTGGTCCTTGCAGTTGGGACCAAAAGAGGTTGAGAGGGATAATTGCAAAATCTAGACAGGCCATATGAGCAAGACCTAAAAAGGGCTACCTTTGATTCAATGGAGACTACTTTGTTGATCGGTAGAGGCATGTTAAGCTAGCTGCAGGTGTTTTTTCTCAAAGTGCACTGCCACTACCATGGCCTTTTGCTAGTGAAAATACCCCAATCTGGGGAACATCTTGACACTAACTCTTAGCGTCTTAGGTATGTCCTCATTTCCTTTGTGTTATATAATTTTAGCACAATCGGATAGTGCATAGTCTTTTAGTTAGGGTAGGGTATACCATAGCCATCACAGGTTTTTGTTGTTGTGCTTCTTTTCCTATCATCCCTAGTATAGTTGTATAACCAACATGTCTAGGGTAAATTTGAGTCGTATTATGTTCTGTTTTTTATTGTATTGTATTTTTGTGTAATTGAAAGATTTTTAAGTACTTAGGGTAGTTTTCATGCTTTTGATTAATTTTTGAGAAAAATGATACCTCTCCAATATTTTAGAACTGAGTGAATGTATATATGTGTGAACATTTTGGATCTTGTTATGGCATTAGGATTAGAGACATGATAATCACTTGCTACCAATTGAATGAACCAGATAAATAGTAGCTCTTAATATTAACTTTGTGCCATATGTGTGATAGATGCTTCTTAGTTCTCTTTGTGTATTAAATCTAGAACTTTCCTGGTTAGTATTGCCTAGGTTGTAGGATAGTTGGTTAGAAAAAGGATTATAGGTCATTTTTTATTTTACTCCTTTTTTATAATTAATGATCTTCCTAATATGTAACAATATTTGTTGATCCCTATTTAAATCCTTTTGGCCTATTTTTCTTGTTTCACCTTTGACCTCTCATTTGTGTAGCAATAAGCTGTTTTGGTCAAATCCTCCTTGGACATCGTGCACCTCAACTTCAGTTCAGCCTCACCTTTTGAGTATCGAGTTGATTAGATGAGATGGCAGAATAATATGATAGACGTGAATCTAAAATTGTTGTCTTAATCTTCTTTTCCTAATCTCAAACTCCCTTGTGAGGACATTATCAAATAAAGTCAAACCTCAAGCTTTTGTAGTAGCTCTGAGTTCAATTAATATGAAGAAGATTAAGATACATACATCTATAATAGAAAAGATGAATCTTGTACTTCCTTTACGTAGTTAATTTGCTAGGGTTCCCACAATGCTAGTTAGGAAAATTAGTTGTTCATGTTTATGCAATAATCAATGATAATCGATAGAGAATTCATGTTATCAATTGCACAAGAATAAGAAGAATAAAATCTGAAATCTTCAATTGAATAATAACCCAAAAAATCACACGAATAATATAAAGTATGTAAAAGTATGTAATAGAATATCAAAGAATGTAACCTAATAAAGGAATAACCCTACGTTATTTGTAGTATATCAAAATAAATCAAAAATCCTAATTTAAAATGGAATAGGAAAAGTAAGTCATCACAATGGACAACTCGCTTCGTCCACTCGTAAGGTCTCCTTACGAGTCTTACTGTGCCTTTCATATGTTCTCTAGTGTCTAATCTTCCAGGATTCATGGTTTATATTAAATTTATGAAACTCATGAGTCGTATCTTAACCATCTGACTCATGACCTTCACTCGTTACCACCATGTGACTCATGGTCTTCACTCGTTACCACCTGCACTTTAGTGCCATTATCCTAACTTATTTAACCTTGTTTTGAGGAAAATTCATGTAATTTATGTGTTGATGATTTTATAATTAAGTATTTAAGTGTTTAATAATTTTATTACAATGTTTAAAAGTATTTTCAGACAAGTTTGATTCAAATCGGTCATTTAGAGTCTAGACGAGAAAATTAGTTTTACTAGCTTGAGCTAGTTGTTGTTCTAGTCTATTGTGATGGATTCTAATGTATCAAATGAGTTCCTAATGATAATAATATATGATATTTTGTGTAAAAATTTGTTTGTGGTGTGAAAAGTGTAATCGTAACAAGCCAAGAGTTAATACAATAAGTTAAATATCAACATGGGCAAGCCTAGTTTTAGCTCGAGTTTCTAGCTTGTTGTTCTTCATGTTTTCGTGTGTTGAGATATAATCCATGGTATTTGACCATGTAGGATTCTTGGTGATTTTAATATTTTGATATATGGATGTTTAACAAGATGTAAATTAAAAAGAAACAACACGAAAAACGTAGAAGGGAAAGCAAATCCACAAGGCTAAGTTTAGATACAAAAAAGGGACTTCTAGTGAGGGCATGTAGATATAGAGGTTGCTCCCCCTATACAGTGGTGATATAAGGTAGGTTGAGAATCCTTTGAAGGGGTGAAATACCCCAGGTGGTTTCCCTTCTACTCCCATTCTCTAGAACGGGCAGCGCATGGCCTATTCCCATACAGTAATTATTCTCCACATATAAATACAATACTTGTACACTTTGTTTAGGACTTTTGGAAGTATTTGGCTTATTAGAGGGGATGTTCAACACTTCTTTTAGGATTTATATCTCTTTAACTTATCCTCATAATAGATTATAACATGTATTCAATTATGTTGATTACAGTTATATTGATTAGCGGCTAAACGTGCCCTTTTTGGGGTTAAGGCTGAGATTATAGTTGCTTTCATTTTGACTTATGTTTGTTGAATTTCTTATCATATATATATTTTTTTAATCATTTTTAACTATTTTAATAATTCATGGAGCTTAGAATATATGAATTCTCGACCTTGTGATCTCAGGAGAGGGAATAGGAAGATAGAACATGAGGATAAATAGAACAAGGTTCTTATTCCTTTATAAAATAAGGAATTTGAACTAGCATCTAGAACAGGTATGTAACTAGAGGCCTTGTATGGTTAACATGTAGGATGATATCATCATGCACTTAATTGGATTATTACATCCCCGCTCAATGATGTAGTTGTAATATCCAAGTTAGGTAGATGATTAGGGTCCGGGAGACTATGATCATGTAATAAACCCTATGATTCTACATCCAAGATAAAAATCTAACGAATGAAGTTCAGTGGCGTAGTATGATAGTTTGTAAGCCTTAATTCTTGATCTCTATTCATTGATTTTCAAAAGTCATTAGTTTTCCGCATTAGTTTAGTTTACTTTTAGTTTACAATTCTAAAAGTTTCTTGGTTACTTTATCTCAAATTTTAAACTAGAATTGGATAGTTTTTTTAACATAAGTCCCTGTGGGATCAATATTCATCTTTCTTTAAGGCCACTATATTAATTGGTAGACCACGTACACTTGTGTGTGCACTTGGGCATAAAATTTTTTTGGCTCCATTGTCAGGGACTTGTAAATTGAAAACTATCTTATTTTAAGTTTAGCTATATTGAGTTGAAAATAGTTTATTTTTTTTCTATTTTTTTAGTTTTTTTAATTTGTTTTATCACACTTCTTGACATGGCAGCTTGGGATAGATGGTTTTTAAGGGATGATCATTCTTGTCATTTTTGTGGAGGACCCCACCACAAGGCTTTTTGTCCAGCTTTTAATGCAAGCATTTGGAGGGGACCTACTTGTTTTCGACCTATGCAACAGACCTCAAGTTGGTATGTGGTTTGTGGTAATTTGTATTACTCTGTAGATATGTGTGGAGTTAATCCTAATTCAGTCATGTTTGAGGATATTGTTAAAAAGATAGTTAACGAGGTAGATGCGGAGTTTATTCCCCAACCAATTCCAAACAAAGTTTTTGATAATTCAAGGAAGTTTGAGTACTTGAAAACTAAAGTTGTTGAATAGGTTAAGTAGATATCACCACCACCATGTACACAGATGCTAAGAAAAGAAAATTGTGAGGTGGATACCAACCAATTTTTGGAACAAACATAAGAATCACAGCTATTCAACTATCATCTCTCTTTTGAGACTGCAATTGAGAATGTGAATATGAGTAAGGGTGTTGTGGATTGTGTTAAAAAGTGAGAGTTGTTGGGCCTCATTAAAAGCACTTTTCTACATTATATTTAGATGATGTCTTGTCTGTGGAATCATTTGAAATAGTGAGAGAGTGTAAAGATGAGGAATGAGAATCCTATTTTCTTGATTTTGCACCAGTTAATCAACATAGAAACACACCTCACTTCAAGGCCGAGTGATTTACCATGCACCATCCATTCCTGTTTTCCTTAATCTTTGTACCGCCACCCTATGAGCCAAAAAAAGAGATGGATGGGAAGTTGGGGGTAAATTTCATATCCTTAAGGTGGAGGAAAAAATTGATTGGGTCGTGCCGCGATACTAAATCAGGCGCTTCTTGGGAGGAAACCCAAGCAAAGTATATTTTTATGTTAAGTATTTTTCATTTTTACTTCACTAATTTTTGTATTTATTGAGTCAGAGGTTGATGGAAAGTTTGAGTGCCAAAAAACCTAAGCTAAGAAGCATGGTAAAGACTTAGTGTGGGGTTCTCGGACCCTCTTAATGATAAAAAATGCTTATAGCTAGACCTAGAGGCCTCAAGGAGTATTTCTATCTCTACTTTTAAAGTATACTTTGGGAACAAAGTGGATTTTTAAGTGTAGGGTGGGGAAATTCCCATTTTTAGGGTAATTTTAAATGTTTTTGTTAAGAATAAATGTGGGATATTGGTTCTATATTTGACTATATGATGCAAGTTTTTTAGTTGTAAAAGCATGTTGATTATGTGAATTTCTATTTTTGAGACTCCTAGTCTTATGTTTATGACTCTTGTACTTGTTGCCTTAATGTTGAATTCATGTTATTGTTTGGTTAAGAGTCTAAACGGATCCTACGTGAATCGAGCATGTGCCATGTATTTGTGAGATTGTTTGTATAGTCCTCGTTGCATGTGATATTTAGAACTTGCCTGGTGTGTGTGCATAATAAAATAAAGAAAGTGGGTTTAGGACATGATCTAGGTATTTCTTTGATATCCCTATTTATACCTTCTCTTATTTCTTTGATAGCCCTATTTATACCTTCTCTTGACCTACCCTTATGCATAATCACAGTTTAACCCCCATTTAGCCTTTAGCTTATTCTTTGGCAGACTCTTGTGTAGCCTAATCACCTTATTTGATTGACCTTAATTTGATCCAAGCTCCTATACGTTTTAGTATAAACATAATTAAGTTAAGGAGATGAAAATTCAAGTAGGATAAAGGTGACATTGAATGCCCAAAGTGATAGTTATTGATGCATAAAAATTATTGTGTTATGGTTAGGAGTTAGAGAAATTTGTGCTAAAAAAATTCCCATTTTTAGCCTAGTCGTGTTATAATGAACTTACTTTGGCCCATGTCTTCCTTAGACATTGTACACCTTAGCTAAGGCAAATTGCTTAAGTTGAGTATGGCTGTCATAGGGGTGCGTAACATATCATGGGTGTGAAGAAGGGTAAAATCAAATGATGTATACATAGCATACCTCCATCATAGTATATGTGAATGAGCTTAATGAGATGGGCAAAACAAAAGTTGTGGGTAGACAAAAGTGGTGTAAGTTGGTTGGTAAAGAGTGGTCTTAATTGAAAAATATGATGTATTGAAGCTCTTACGGAAGATAGTCGCTATTCTTGGCCAAAATAGTTCCAAAAATCCCTTATTCTACATTTCAACCTCTAAAGACCTATTTGATCTTAAGCCTTAACATTTTTATGTCAGTGTAGCACTATACTAAGGGAAAGGATATGGTTCATCTTGTGTAACTTGTGAATTCCTTGTGAGAGCGAGCATAACTTGATTTTTGAACCCATTGTGTTGTAAATTGTATTTATATGAGTGATTATGGGTAACTCTCTTGTTGTAAGGAAACATGTTTGATAAATATGGGTCATTTGTAGGATGTATTTTATTGAGCAATATGCTTGAGTTTACCAAGCTAGTGACTTAATTATTGAGGTTAGGATGTTTTGGGAGTAGTATTCTTGAACTTTCAATTATGTATATAAGATGCTTCATGTAGAAACTTGCAATCTGTGTAGTCATTATAGTACTAGCTTTAGTTTTTTGCATATAGTTGATGTGTAGAGTCCCCTCAACTTATGATGCTTGGAGTAATAGTTGTTTGAGGATGAACAAGGCTTTAAGTGTGGGTTGGTGACGTTGGGCGTATTTATGCACTTTAATATCATTATCCTAGCAAAATTAACCTTGTTTTAAGGATAATTCGTGTACTTTATGTGTTGGTGATGATATAAATAATCATTTAATTTTTCAATAATGTTTTTACAAAGTTTAAAAGTGTTTTCAAATAAGCTTAGATTCAAATCGATCATTTAGTCAAGATGAGAAAACTCGTTTTACTAGCTTGAGCTAGGTATTGTTCTAGTCTATTGTTATGGATTATAATGTTTAAAATGAGTTCCAAATAATAATAATGTCTGATATTGTGTTGAAAAACTTTTTTGTAGTGTGCAATGTTTAATCGGAGCAAGCCAAGAGTCAATACAATAAGTTAAAGATCAACGTGGGCCAGCCTAGTCGTAACTCGAGTTTCTAGCTTGTTGTTATTGATATTTTATTTTGTTGAGATTTAATACATGGTGTTTGATCATATAGGATTCTTATTTAGTTGAATATGATGATATATTTATGTTGAACAAGCTGAAAATTAAAAAGAAACTACACCAAAATCATGGAAGGTAAGGCAAATGCACAAGGCCAAGTTTAGATGCAAAAAAGGGACTTCCGGTGAGGGCATGTAGATAAAGGGGATGCACCCCCTTTACAGCATTGATCTAAGGAAGACTGATCCTCCATTGTAGTAGTGAAATACCCCATGTCGTTCCCCCTCTACTCCCATGCTCTAGAACAGGCGGCGCATGGCCTATTCCCACACTGCAATTGTTCCCCACCTATAAATACAATACTTGTACCCTTTGTTTAGGAGTTTTGGACGTATTTGGCTTAGTATAGGGGCTGATCAAAATTTCTTTATGGTTTTTATCTCTTTAATTCATCTTTATAATGGATTATAACATGTATTCAATCATGGTGATTACGGTTATGTCGATTAGCAGCTAAACGCCCCCTTTCCAGGGTTAAGGCCAAGATCATGATTGCTTTCATTTTGAATTAATTTTGTTGAGTTTATTATCATATTTGGTTTTTTTTACCCTTGTTTTAACTATTTTAAGGATTCATGGCCCTTAGAATATATTCATTATCGACCTTGTAATCTCGAGGGGGAGAATAGAAAGATAGAACATGGGGGTAAATAGAATAAGGTTCTTACTCTTTTATAAAATAAGGAATTTGAATTAGCATCTAAGATAGGGATGTACCTAGAGGCCTTGTTTGGTTCACATGTATTATGATAACTTCATTGACTTAATTGGATTATTATATCCCCGCTCAAATAAGTAGTTGTAATATTCAAGTTAGGTAGACGATTAGGGGTCGGGAGACCATGATCATGTAATAAACCCTAAGAATAATAAACCAAGATAAATAATCTAATGAATGAAGTTCAATGGCGTAGTATGATTGTTCGTAAAACTTAACCCTGGATCTCTATTCACTGATTGTCAAAAGTCATTACTTTTTTGCATTAGTTTAGTTTACTTTTAGTTTACAATTCTAAAACTTTCTTGGTTACTTTTTCTCAAAAGTTAAACTATAATTGGGTAGTTGTTTAACACAAATCCCTTTGGAATCTATATTTAGATTTCTTTAAGGCCATTATATTTCTTAGTAGACCATGTACACTTGCGTGTGCGCTTGGGCACAACACTCTTTCAACTCTCTGAAAGTTGGTCAGCTTATGGTTTTGTTATTAGAGTTGTGCTCATACTTTTGACTCATCTTCTTCTATGACTTTAACTCTGTATGGAAGTCTACAATTTTGTTCTCTTTACGGTTGCTTGACATGACCCGTATTCTCATCTTATGACTCGTATATTCTAGTCATATCTTTCCTTCACTTAGAATTTCTGCTTGTATACATGACTTTTCTTTTTATTGTGCTTGTGAGTCATCCTATGAGCCATATAATATGTTTATGGCTAGTAAGAAGACTCGTACCATCTACAGTCTTCATAATTTTTAGGTTTTTTTCTTTAAATTTTATTCCAAGACTGTAATTTACCTATTGTACCTACAACAACCAAAAGAGCACATCATATCTACTAAAACAACCTAAGTCCAAGCATAAATTCTTTTTTAAGTATTGAAAGTGTCATGTTTCCAAGGTGCATCACTTATGAGTTGGATTTGCCTTCTAGTTTGGGTTCTATTCATCTTGTGTTCTATGTTTCGGTGTTGAAGAATTGTGTAGGTGATTTATCCTTGGTTGGGCCTCTTAAGAGTGTAGGTATTTTGAATTCCTTGTCTTATGAGAAAGTGTTGTTGGTGATTTTGGATAGACAAGTATGTAGGACATATTGGTTGAGGACTAAGGTTGTGGCTTTGTTAAAGGTTTTATGGAGAAACCAAAAGGTTAAAGAAGCTACTTGGGAAAGTGAAGAGGACATGAAGTCCAAATATCCTTTCCTATTTTCTGCTTTGGAAAATCGTGCTTAATGTATGTAATATTCCCCAATATCTTTGTCTTTGGTCTTTATTAAAAGAAAGTGTGGTTATGTTCTGTGTTATATCGTGCTAATGGATACCTTGTCTCATCATTTGAGGAAGAATGCTCGTTGGGGTGGAGAATGTAACAACTAAAATTTTGGTACTTGAAAAATCCCCGAGCTTTGAGTTCACTGCCTGGACTATGACTGACTATACAATTCGTAAGGTTTTTATATTAGTCGTATGACCCAAAGTGTAGCTTGACCAGTGAAGGTTGCCTTTGTTTTGACTTGGTTATGACTTAATCTCGATGAGTCATAAGGACACTATACAAATCGTAAGGTACCTATCGTAGGTTGACTAGTGTAATTACCCAAATGTCCTGTCTTGATTATGACTAGGACCCTACAAGTCCTAGGGTCACTTGACTAGTCATATGGTATGAGTTGTAGTGTCACCAAGAGAGGGTTCCTTTAGCTACTTCCCACAATATAATTTATCATAATAAGTTGTAGTATGTCCTCATGAGAGGTTGGGAGACCCATCATCACTGTGATAAATTTTTAGCTTTTAATTAAGGGTACTTTGGGCTATTTCCTCTAAGGAACCCCATAACCCCTCATTACTCAAACAATTTCTCTCATCTTTTCTCTCAAATTCCCATTCAAAGACACGGCTAGGGTTTCAAGAAATTTGTCATCTAGGGCTCCAAGGGTGATTTTATCTTCAAATTTCTTAAGGATTACGGCTTGTATCTCTCTCCCTAAACTTGTGTTTTCATTATTGCATGACTTGGTTTAATATACACATGGTTTTGATGTTAGGTTTTGAATGGGGGTTTAGGGTTTTGGTTGTAATTTGTTTAAATATTTTTCCTTTGATTATTATGGATTAATTATGCATTGAATTAATGATTTGTAAACTTATCAGGGTGCATGGGAAAGGAGAATGAAATAGAGGTACAATGATTCCCCAAAATTTCAAATAAAACATTATGGGGTACAAGGATTCCCCCAAATAATTATATTTTGGTATTGAAATTAATGAGGACTTCAGCCCAGTTGCATAATTTTTTTTGGAATGTGAATAATCATTTTTCTTGGCCTACTTTTTTCAAAACTAATGCATTGCATAAATGGCTAAATGGATAAGAATGATCTTGAAAATTTGTGGGATACAAGGATTCCCCTAAGTTGTTTTAATAATGGAGTTTGGGGGTACGAGGATTCCCCCAAGTGATTTCTTAATGACATTCACTTGCAACCTATAGTTGGTATGACGTCATACCACTTAATGATTCCTTAATGATTTACTCCTTGAACTAATGGATGGGTTGTGCGCTAAATGTTTTAATTAGGTTTAAAGGGGTTGTTAGCTAGCCGTAAAGGTAGAGATCCCGAGGGACTAATACTGGAAACTCACATTTGTTGGCATGTGGGTTGGTGTAGATGACTATGTTCTTATGTCACACTATATGTTTATCAATATCATGGATGGCGGAGGGTACAAAAGTTCACAGTATTCTATGCTATCTATAGCTTGTGCGACTTACACGCACTAGGGCACGACCAGGGGGTGACAGCTACACCCATATGGACCATGGGTTATTATTAGGATGGTTAATCTACACTGTCTAGGCTAATGATTTAAAGTTCATGCTGAATAATATTCCCTCTCCCAGTATCTTATAAATACATATATATATATATGCTTGTATGTGCACATGTAAAATGGTTTTGAATTGGTTTTGTAATGATGGCATTATTTCATACCCTTATCTTTGAGTTACATGCTAGCGCTCAATATGCTAACTATCTCGGGCACTGTAGCCCCATGCGATGCAGGACGTGGTGGCACTTTTAATTTTTGTGTACAGTGGTAGGATTTTGAGGTGTCAGCAGTTAGCTTAAAGTGGTGAGCTTCTATTCTCTGGAAGAGATTTTTTTCATGGTTTTGTAATTCATATGTCATAGAGTATTCATGTAGATTCTTTTGGCTATCATCAAGGGTATGTCCCAACTTAGATTATATTTGGTTTTATCACAGAGTCTTTGTGGATTATTGCAGATTGGGATGTGTTGAAATTCATAAATTCTTTTCTAAGTTTCCTATCTATTTATATGTCTAGAACTCAGCTTATCTTGTTATATGTTTAGAATTCATCTGCTACTAGCTGTATTATGTTCTGTTTGGCTAGGCAGAGGGGGTAGTCTCGATCCTCCATTGACTTTTGATACCCATCACGGCCAGGCCCTGGTTTAGGTCATAACAATATGGTGAACAATAACAAAATGTTGGGTGATATTAAGATGATAGCATTTACTGAGGAGTCCAGTTTAGTGGTGATGATAAAGATGCCCAAGAAGCTCAAGGACCCTGGGAGTTTTACCCTCCCTATACAGATTGGTGAAAGTGATGTGGTCCATGTTTTTAGTGACTTAAGGATGAGCATAAATTTTATTTACCTATCTATATTTAATACTCTGGGTGTGCAAAAGAATTGTCCATGTTCAGTGGTGGTCCAAATGGCGACAACGACAAGAGTGGTGCCCAAAAGAATCATCAAGTATGTGCTCATCAAGGTTGGCAAATTCATTACACCTATTGATGTTATTGTTCTTCATTATATTGCAGATGACTAGGTACCGATCATACTGAGATGTGAATTCTTAGCAACTAGAGGAGCACTTATTGATGTGAAAGAAGGCACTTTAAAAATGAGATTGAATAATGAAAAGGTGGTTTTTAGAGTGTACAAAGAACTCAATACACCTTCACACTATAGAGATTTGTGAATGATCACGGTTATGGAAGTGGAAGAGTATGGGGTAGAGGAGTGCAAATCTTTAATGGCTTATTCAGACTCTCTCATACAGTTGCCCAAACAATGAATTTAGCCAGAAATTAGAAAATATAAAGAAGAGCCTACAAATTTTAGCATGGAAAGAGCTATTGACTTTGAGAATAAGCACTCCCGAGGTCAAAAAAGACTTAGAAGATAGGCTTTGGGTAGGAAAAAGTGGATGAAATAATATAGTCAAAAGTAGTAATGTGAGTCATTCTGTGATGATAAATCAGGTGTTGCTTGGGAGGCAACCCAAGTTAAGGTAGGTATTTTTTTCTTAATTTGCATAAGAATCACCTTTGTTTTTTTTTTGGCAAAGTCTTAGGTTGAAGGAAATTTGAGTACTGGAGACCCAAGCTAAAGATCATGGCAAAGCCTAGGTGTGGGATCCACCAAACCTCTTCGATGATTAAGATTCTGCTAGCTAGGCATAGAGGTCTTTGGGAGTATTTCTACCCTTAATTTTGAGTTAAAATTTGGGAATAGTGTGATTTTGAGTGCAGTGTGGGGAATTTTCCAATTCTTTAGAGTGAAGTGTTGCTAAAGGATTTCCATTTTAGTTATTTTCTAGTGTTGACTAGATTTGGAGAAAAATAAAAAGTATAGAAATATTTTATCTTTGTTTAGTTTTCATTTTTGTGTTGTTGGTCTAGTGGGGGCACACTTCACCCGCCTTTGGTTTTTTTTTTTGATTTCTTTCCGAGGGGTGTCTTTTTAACCCAGTATCCCTTTTTCATTTTTAGGACCAAATTTTAAATTTTTTTAATTAGATATTGATGAGATGTTCTTGCTAGTTATTATGTATGATTACATGATGCAAGCTGGTTTTGAATATGTAAATATGTTGATTGAGTTGAATAACTAGTTTTAAGACACCTAGGCTCATTTATCTGGCTCTTGTTCATTGTTGGATTAATTGTGAATTCTTGCTATTTCTTGGTTGAGAGTCTATAGAGATCCTACTTTATTTGAGGATGTGCCATGTGTGAGTGAGGTTCTTCTTTATGTTCCCTTGTTGTATATTGATATCTAGAACTTTCCTGGTGTGTTTGTAAACAAAAATAAAGAATGTTCATTTTAGGTGATGATATAGCCATTTCTTTGATAGCCATGTTTATACCCTTTTTATCTACCCTTATTGCATGATCTTAGTTAGCCCCATTGAGCTTTTACCTATTCTTTGGTAGCCTCATGTGTATCTTATTCCCTTTTTTTAAGTTCACCTAAATTGATCCAAAGATTCTATGCGCTTTTGTTTAAAAATTAAAACATTAAGGAGTGTATAATTGAAGAAGAAAAAAGTGAAAGTGAAACCCCAAAATAGTAGCTACTAGTGTGATCAAAAGTTATGTGTTGTGGTTGGAGTAATGTATTGAAAAAACCAATTAATCAAAAGTGAATCATGTGTTAATAGCGAATACTCCCTACTGAGTATATGTGAACTAACATAAAGAAATGGTCCAAAACAAAAAACAAGTAGGAAGATAAAAAATGGTGAAAATTTGGTTGTTTCGAGAGGAGTTAAATGTTATTTGTGATATATTAAAGTGCTTAGGGAAGATAATCACTCTTACTGGCAAGAATAATTACTACCCATCCCTTATCCTATATTAAAATCCATAAAGTCCTACTTGATCTTCAACTTCGATGTTCTAACATTAGTGGGGTACTATACAGAGGGAAAGCTTACATTAATCTTATGTGGCATGTAATTCTTTGTAAGAGTGAGTGAAATTTGATTATTGCATCCAATCTTATGATAAATTGCTTATTTGTGAGTGATATGGGTTACGCTTTTATAGTGAGGGAACATGTTTGATGATGTTTTGGTGATTTGTATGATCTCTTTGTTGATTCGTATGCATGAATTTTCCAACATAGTAGAGTCAATTCTTAAGGTTAGAATGTTTGAAGTAGTGTTCATAGGATTTCAATTCTAATATGACATGTTTAATGTGGATTTTTATATTCATGTAGTAATTTTGGTTCTAGATTGAGTGTCTTATTTGTAATAGTAATGTTTGAGTCTTCCTTCGATGGTGCTCATTGTAAAGATTTTTTCATGGATGAAAAAAGCTTTTAGTGTGGAGTGGTGATCTTAAGCATGTTTATACTCCTAAATGTCATTATATATGCATGTTTAGCCTAATTTTAGGACTTCTTTGTGTTTTTAATGAGTTGTTAAAGGTGTAATTGAGTAATTATGTGTGGAAATTCATGTTTAGAGTATTTATGGTGCATTCAAAATAAGTTAAGAATCAAAATGACTGTATAGAGTTTAGATGAGAAAACTAGTGTTGCTAGCATGGGCTATGCTCGGTTATTGTGTACTTTTATGAACTCTATTGGGTTGTGTGCACTAACAATTGTTATTAGATATTGTATGAGACCATGAAAGTTATTTGGAGAAATTCCGGGAAGCAAGATAAGCTCAAATGAATTTAGAAAGGCCACTACAAAGTGTAGAACTTGAAGACAAATGGAAGAAGTTAACCCCAAAGAAAACTTGGCGTTTAGAGCACAAGGGTGTGTGACGCCCTTAGATCTTTGAGATATGTGCGTGCCATTCCTTGGGACACAATGTAGAGGAAAATATATAGTGAGGATTTATGTTAAGGGCGTGTCACGCCTAAGGACACTAGAGCGTGCCACGCCCAAGGGTGAATCGGCCAAAAATCCATCTACACTTTAAATAGGACACTTTCCCCCTAACCTAAACACCTTGGACCACTTTGGGAGAGATAATAAACACAAGAAGGTTCCAATTAGTGTTCTTAATCTTTACTTTAGTTTAATTTTAGTTTTTACTTAGCAATTTCAATCTTTTGATTCTTTGTAAAACTATGAGTGGCTAAACACCCTCATTCTAGGGTTGAGGCTATGAGCATGAATACTTAGCTTTCAATTGAGTGGGTTTAATGTGATTATTATGTTTTGTTGTTCGTGTATTCTTGATTTACTATTTTATTGACTCGCGATCTCTAAAATAAACATATATTTATGTTGTCTGCCTGAAACGAGGAACAATATATTAGATCATGGAATATATAGAGTGGGTTCTTATTCATTAAAAGATTTAAAGATAGGATTCACGATTAGGATAGGAATATACCTTATTCGCCCCATTAAGTTCAAATACGAGAAGATATACACGTGTAAAAATTAGTTCTTGCATCCCCGCTCAACGATGTAGTTGTGGGGATAATTTAGATAAATGGAAAGAGGCTCAGGAGACTATAATCATGTTATAAACCCCATGAATCAACAACCAATATAATTAACTTAACCAACGAGGTTGTATGGCTAAGTAGGATTTTTCATAGTGCCTTGACCCTGATTTCTCCGTATTATTGTTTTAAACAAACTATAATCTCGTATTATTTACTGTTACTTTTAATTTTCAAAACTCAAGCTTTCTCAGTGGTTAAGAGTTGCATTTTTTTAATCTTCTTAGTAATGCTAGAATTGGTTTGTTGTTAAATGCTAGTCCCTGTGGGTTCAACATCTGGCTTGAAAGGGCTATTTTATTACTTTCACAACCATGTACAGTTACGTGTGTGGTAGGTCGCAACAATAGCACCCTAGGATGCTTTCTTTCTAATCTTTTTAGACTCACTCTTCTCCTTAATGAGGTTGCACAGATTGGGCACCTTATAAATACTAAAGACTCGATAACCCTCCTGAGGATAAGGTGGAGATTTTGCTACAGCAGTGGGTGGTTGTTCTATTCTTTTCTTCTTATATTGAGATATGTTGAAAACTTTTCTACTCAGTCATGGAGCTTTACTTGTAATGTTGTTAACCTTCTTTCTTTTAAGACCAAGCCTTTCAATTGACTTCTCCCTATGATTGTTACCACTTTGGAAATTCAGAAGGTTAGAGGAAGAGAACGAAATTGTTTTTTAGCTACATAATTATTTTGAGGCATATTTGCACATACGAAAAGTAGAACACTAGGCCAAATTTATCAAAACAAAACAAAAAAATTAAGAAAAGCATCGTTGAACAATTTGGGTCATCCCCAAAGGGTTCGGCAATAAAATGTGGCCATAGACAATTGGAACAAAAATAAGAAGAATGATTAATGAAGGAAATTAAGGAATCAGTAATACACTAATGGGTTCGGTGATACTCCTCGATCATTATCAAACCACTAAGGCATCATTAAATCTCACCTTGAATAACCTAGTCCACTGTAAGTTTCGGTGATATGGGGAGTGCTTCTGCAATATGCCAACCAGTTTGGTACATTTCCAAAGCTCTTAACCCATCACTAATTGTCATCTTACCCATGATTAATGGTGTGATTCTCAAGCCATTTTAATTTAGAACTCAATTCCCTATGGCCATGGGTACTCAGACTTCCTGAGTTTCAACAACTAAATAACAAATCGATGATTTTATCTTTAAGAAAGACATCACCCAATCTATCATTGGAAAATTAGTTGATATCAAGTTCAACTAACCAAAATTTAATAAATGTTAACATCCATATCAACAAAAAATAACCCATAATCATACATGCACAATCAATGTTTAAATTGGTCCTAATTTCACAAACCTATCAACTAAAAGTTATGAATTTAACAAAATAGGAAAAAGTTTTAATAATAACAAATGTCAAAATAAATTAAAAAGTCATGGGTCAAGGAAATAAACCATATTTTTTTTTATAAAAGATGCAACCTCTTTTGGCAATATAAGAGGAATAACTGAAATCATCAATGATGCGCCAAGTTGCATCATCATCATTGATCTTTATAGTATTCAACCTCTGGGACTTCCTCAATGGTGAACCATTTAGGAAATGGTAATATTATTGCCAATATCTTTAGTGATATGCTGAATAGTTGAAGATATTGGCAAAATAAATAGTAGAATAACCTTGGGAGTTGATTTGCAGTAAAGAGCTTCAGTGATTTATCGATGGGTTTAGCATATCATCAAAGCTACGTCCTTGGATATTTACACATAATCTCCTAGATTTTTCTTCTTTAACTTGTGTTAGACATGTTTCCCACATTCCAACTATATCACATAACTACACCAATCAACACACATTATATAAAAGAACATAAATAAACTTGGGTTACCCCCCAAAAAGCGACTTAGTTATCATCATGGCACGATATTGTTCTTCATCATTCACGCATCCTCGAGGTAGAGAATCTCTAACAAATCTACTTCTAGTTACATCCCATGTTAATGTTTATCTCATTGTCAATTCAAGGTAATTTAGGATTTTGTATCATTCTCTGATTCTTCTACTCTTTTAAGAATACATTGAACCACCTTGAAAGAACCCAACCATCTAGTTTTGAGCTTACTTGAAAACAACTTGTACCTTGAGTTAAACACTAGGAAATTATCACAACTATTGGACTCCCTTCTTAGAATCTTCTCATCATTATATCTCTCATCTTCTTGTATAAAGTGAAACTCTTATAAGCTTTTATGTGCTCTCAAGAAAAACTCATCGATCTATTAAAGTTATTTACCCTTGATTTGGAGTCACCCTTCCAATTCATATTCAACTTGTTCAAGGCCCACAATGTCGTATGATATAATTTAACAGGGAGGTGAAAAAGTTTTTCAAAAACCAATTGATATTGCGACATGTTAATGGATGTTTTGAATGTGGTTTTATAGGACCACAAACCTTTCATGTTTTTGAACCCAATTTTTTCTACTAGAACTCACAATTTTTTCCAAAATACAAGTAATATTCTGATTGGACACTTTCACTAACCTATTGAATTAAGGATGGCATAGAGAAGTCACCTTATGTTCACTCTATATTTAGAAAGAAACGAGCCAAATAATTTATTATAAGAATAAGAACCCCTATCACTTATGATAGCATGGGGTCTCCCAAACTGGGTGAAAATATACCTCTTTTAGAATTGAGTGAAACTCATATATTCATTATTTTACAATCTGATGGCCTCAGCTCATTTGGAAATATAATCAACTGCTACAAAGATATAACAGTTCCAATACAAGATCACCAAGGGTCCTATGAAGTCCAATACCCATAATTAAAATAACTTCACATCCATACTCAATTGTAAAGGCATTTTGTGCCTTCTTAAGATCCCGTCTTTCCTTTGGCATTTCTCATATGTTTGCGCTAACTCATGGGCATCATAATATAATGTTAGTCAATAAAATCTATTTTGGTAAAAAATTTCAACTGTATGCACACAACCATGGTGATCATTAATTTCTAATTAATGTCATTCCTTAATAATAATCCTTATCTCTTCCTCTATAACACAATGAAATGTCACTCTATTAGCATACTTCCTAAAGAGATAGGGTTCATCTCAATAATACTTTTTTGACTTTGTGGAAATGTCAAGTCATCGGTGAGAAAACCACTTACCACATAATTCATAAAATCAATATATGATGGTAGCATACTCTCCTTCAGACTCATAACAAGATCAACGAAATATGCATCATTAATCTCAATTTCACCCCACTTTTCCTTGTTAGACTCACGGTGAGAAAGGTGGTAATCTGGTTATTTTTCATATAAATTTTGATCCTTAAACTCAAAATCAAACTCTTTAAGTATCAAGATCCACCAAATCAATAGGTATCATCCTATTTTAGTGCTATTTGACCATGGATCCATATTCTCTTATGTGTCTGCATATTTTTCTACTGGTATTAATGTTATGCAAATACTATTGCTATGCATATTCATGTTTTAACACTTTTAAGTGATCTTTTAGTGATGTATTAGGTGTATCGATCATAGATGGTAACCTTTTTAAGGGATAAGGCTTGGGTTGACTTGATAATTCTTGATATGGTCTAGTTTGATGCCATACTGGGTATGGCTTGGTGGGCTCCTTATCATGAAATTTTGGATTATTTAGCCAAGTCCATGAACTTATGAACTTAGCTACTTCAAGTGTGCCCAAATTATAATGGAATGGTGCTCCTAACTCATACCCTAAGAGGGGTTATATGTTTTTTAAATTCTTGTTGCATAGTAGGGAAAGGGTGTCTCTCATATTTGGCCTATATTTGTGATATTTGTGTTGATTCACCACCTCTCTTAGATTTTGTGAAAGATGTTAGAGATTTTATGGATGTTTTTTCAATGGACTTACCTGGTATGCCTCTGGATAGGGGTATTGATTTTTCATTAATAGTAAGTCGGGTACTAAGTTTATTTTTATTTCTCTCTTTAGAATAGCACCAGGTAAACTAAAATAATTAGAGAAGCAATTAAAGTATTTGTTGACTATGGGTTTTATTAGATCGAGTATGTATCCTTAGGGTGCTCTTGTCTTGTTTGGGAAGAAGAAATATGGACAATGTGCATATGTATTGAATATCAGTAATTGAACAAAGTCACTACCAAGAACATGAATCTTCTTCCTTACATTTATTAGTTGTATGATAAAATTCAGTGTGCTTCCATGTTATATAAGATCAATTTGAAATCTGGTACCACCAATTGAGGATTAGCACTTTAGATTTTTCAAAGACAACTTTTCAGATGGGGTATGGCCATTATGAGTTTTTGGTTATGTCATTTTTGCTGAAAAATGCCCCAACAACATTTATGGAGCTGATGAATTAGGTATTCTAGAATTATCTTAATTCCCTTACGATTGTGTTCACCAATAATATCATGGTTTATTTAAAGAATGAGGTTGACCATGTGAAGCAATTGAGGGTCGTACTTTAAAGATTAACGGATGAGAAGTTGTATTCCAGGTTCCCTAAGTGAAAGTTTTAGTTTGATTCTATTTCTTTCTTTGGTCATATTGTGACCAAGGATGGTATTATGTTACAACTAGAGATTGCCCCTAGTCGTAACACGATTCCTAGAGTCAAAAGTGACACCAAGTAACCCATGGCCTAGAAAAATGCTAATAAAATTGAAAATAACTAATAGAAACACTTATGCGGAATCTAAACTAAATAATGAAATAAATATCTAAAAGAAAATCCAATCTATTATAACTTAATCTAAGACTACAAGCTGAACATCTTACATAAGTCTGGAAACCTCTACTAAGATGAGTTGCTGGGACAAGCCACCAGCTAACTCTAACTATCAAAAAACTTTGAATAACAAAGACAAAATGAAATATTTATAGTAGCCCTCGAATAATGAGGATTCACCAAGTATTACGGTTGAAGCAATTGTCAAGGCCTAATTTACGAGTCATGATGGCAACTAATTTATCACGCTAGTAGGTAAGAAAGACTGTAACTTGGAGCTATTCACAATGGGATAAATTTATGGGAAATGCCAAATAAGAGGTGAAAATATCCAATTGCAACTTATAAATAAGGCAATAGAAGTAGTCTAAAGATAGACATAACATAGAAAAATATCACATGACCTGGTAGAGTCAGTACAAGAGCTACCATAAATATAACTCAAGTTCTAAAACAGTCAATACAATTGTCTCAAAATGAAAGAATAGACATAATAAGATAGGGAAAATGGGCAAATCCAACTCCAAGACCTCACCTTATCTTCGAAATCCAACACAACACGATTGACAAATTAAGGGTGGCAAATAGTACTTAAATTTACACCAAAGTGGTAATAAAATATAGTATGAGCACCAAAACCATGAGTACTCAGTACACATCATTGGCCGATTGAGCTAAATCATGATACAAATATGATAAAATGCAAGACAACATAACTAAGTCAAGGTAAGGAAGTGAACTTAAAATAACTACAACATCGTTGTACATGAATAAGTAAATAACTAAAATAATAGATATCATGAAGAATAAAACGCATGCAATACTTACTACAAAATTGGCCCCTATGAGAAAATAAGTGCAAAAAAGTAAATAATCTAGAGCAGGCCTCCATAAGGTTGGGGGGTACAATCAAGTAGAGCATAAACCAAACCACCATCGTTTTCCATTTCCCAAGATACAACTAGAATCCTTCCATGTCATGCCTCATTATAACTATTTTCTCACTTTTAGACTTAACCAGTATCCCTATTCTCATTTATTACACCCTCAAAGTCTTTAATGTCATATTATCAATATCATGATCAATATCATAATAATAGCTGGAATCAAACGTATAAGTATGTAATTAATAGCATAATCATCCTAGGGTCAAATCAGGTATATATATAGGCGATGTCATAATCATCTTCTAGACTTGAACTGGGTATATATGTCTTTAATATTGGAATTCAAACTGGTGATTATATCATTATTATTATAAGAAATAGCATATACACTAGCGTAATAAATAACATAACCACTAGCATAATCAATAGCATGCCTCTAACATAATCATTAGCATAATTAATAGCATAATAAATAGCATAATATATAGAATAATCAATAGCATAACCTTTCACAAAATTATTAGCATAAACACTAGCATAATCAATAGCATAATCACTAGCATAATTAAAAGCATGATTTCTAGCATAATCAATAAGAACGAACCCTCAATGCCAATTCATCATAACCATCAATTTTCAAAGTTCTCAATCTTTCCTCAATAAGCATTTTCAAGGCACACAACAAGTATGTAAAAGGTTTTCAATCGCTAATACAAACCTTGGTCTAAGTTGAGTCAAGAAGCCTATTTTATAGATCCTCAAAATACATGTTAAGTCAAGCTCTATATCAGACTAATCTAAGTTAAACAAACCTTAATTAACCCTATGATAGAGTTCTTACCTAAAACTTGAGCAACTAAGCCATTCATACCTAATTTATGATTTTTGAATGGCCTAAATAGTCTAGCTAATCCAAGCATCTAAGATTTCATCACCAATACCTAAAACCTAATTTAAATCTAACACAATATCATAAACATACTATGAACAAGCTTAATATAAGAAGAGGAAAAATCTAGCCTACCTAAATGTCATATAAAGCTTGAAGAAGCCACTAAATGACTCACTTTCCCTTCTAAGAAGCTTCCGCAAGATGCCATACTAAAAAAATCACATTCTATTCATCAATATGAGAACGATGATACCCATTGCACCATTATTCTTTGGGTTCAAAAATACTCAAAAATATCATATGGGCCCATTACGAAAATTGTATTTTTGAAGCCAATCCAATATTCTCTTATGCTCAAGGAATAATTACCCTCTAATATAGGTACAATTTGAGCTATATTGGTGCTAAAACTCAAGTCACCAAGTTTTAGGAATTTTCAATAAGAAATTAAAAAATCCACCATGCATGAAAAGAAACCTTGCCTCAAATTAACACAAAAAATCATAAAATAATCGTTACTCAAGATCTCAAATCACCCAAGAGATTTATTTCTAAGCTTTTCCAAATATTTAGGGCTATAGTCTCTTGAGAATGGGTATGGAATGGAGAAAATGAGCTAAAAAGGGATTTTTATACCTTTACAAGGTCTTTGGGTATCATAATAGTGACCCTACCCTCTCGATTTTCATGTATGGTGACTTCCATGTTAGTCAATATAACGATTGTGATACTTGATGCCTGCAAAGGGTCTAACAATCACAACTTCAAGCATCACTCTTGGTGATTGCACTAGATCATAATGAACCTCTAGGTTATTTTTGATATTTTAAGATTTCCAAAAACTGTAGCAGGTCATTTATGACTTGTTAGAACTATCGGTTCGGTGATCGGATAGTTCGTTTGGATTTTAGGCTCATTTACCTATTTTGAAACTTTTACTATTTAGGATTTGGACACAATCCAAAGATCCTAGTAGATGACCTCAAATGAGAATTTTGATAGTTCCATCAGCTTCAGAATGTCGAATTTAGGCTAGGGGGCCCTTGGTTCAGGTCCCCAGGCCTCCAACTTATATTGG
Source organism: Capsicum annuum (assembly GCF_002878395.1). Classification (NCBI taxonomy): domain Eukaryota; kingdom Viridiplantae; phylum Streptophyta; class Magnoliopsida; order Solanales; family Solanaceae; genus Capsicum; species Capsicum annuum. The sequence continues at coordinate 84,491,572 of NC_061115.1, read as the reverse complement.
GATATTAGGCGAATTATGCAAAAAAACAAAACTATAGGTATGGGCCCCACATTTAGTTGAAATAATCTCAGAAGAAAGTTTTGATGGATTCATTAAGTCTAAAACATAGAATTTGGCATGATATCATATTTTGTTTGCATGCACAGGGTTTTAAACAAATCCCGAACACCTAGTCAAAGTCCATTTCGGACTTAGAAAATATTGTGCATCAGGTTACTGGACTGACTGCAATCACAATTTCCCTTTTTTTCCAGATCATGATCGTAATGAGTAAATTGTGATCTCCATATGCGATTTACCCTTGCCAAGTTGCGATAACGACATCTTAGTCGCGACAGTGATTTTTGGCCCCATATTTGACCCTCTTCTTCTACCTAATTTTCCAACATTCTTTCCACCATTTTCACACCAAGTTGAGAGATAAAAGAGAGTAAAAGAGTAAAAAATCATCTAAATAATCTAAGCTTATCTAGATTAATCCATTTGTGCTCAACTTTTGAACATAACTTCCTTTCCCTTTAAGGGATATCGTGATGGATTCAACTTTGGATTCTTTTTATGAGCCTCATGGGCCAGTTCTGGACCCAAAATTTAAATCTTCCCATCATATGGAAATATGTTCACTTGACTCCTAATGATGTATTTATTATGATTTTAATAGTGTGGCAACATTTCAAGATCGTGGAGTGAAGACGAATGTTTTGTGGATGATTCAAAATTTTGTAGTTTGGCTTCATGGTATGCTTATGTATACTCTTCTTCACAAGATGATGTGTTTTATATATTGCATACATATATAATGTTAATATTAATTATGAGGTGAACACTATCACTTATCCTAACCTTTAAGTTGAAACACATGCAATACTTCTATGATCCTATCACATTCCTTTTAGATAGATCTAATTCATAGAATTATCATGATGAAATTCTAGATATACAATGAGATTAAAGAATGAATAGTAGGATTGGCCTTATTTGGATCAATTAGGCTATTATGAAATTGTAATTTAGGTAAAATTGCCTTAGTTGCTCATGTTCTTGGGGGAATTACTATCGCAGGCCTTATCATGACTTATATATCATCTATGAATGGATATGGATACCTTAGCATAGTCCTCTATGGATATTGTCTAACTATGGATCTCGAGGATTAGAAGTGGGCCCTTTTGGTTAACTTTAGACAAAGACTTGTATTTGTTGTTATAGATCTATATATGCATGATAGCGTGTAGGTATGGCTAAAACTAATGAAGCTTTAGTATAATGTTTAATATATTACTCGGTGGATTATGATGGTTTTCCCCAGTTTGTGATGTTATTATTATGTCAAATTTACATTTGGGCCTAAAGGCATAATTATGATGTTCTAACTATTCTGGATATATTCATACGCCTAAGGCCATGTTCATGATATTGATTGGTTAGGTTCTAAGAAGTATTCCATCCATGTAAAGAAAATAGTTGTAGTTTATCATTATATTAATGCTTATGATTTCATTGTTTAAGTACTGGTGATGATGTCATGCATAGTTTCTGAAGCATCCTAGGTTTTGACCCTTAGAAAATTTCCAAGAATCTCATTGTTTGGACCCATTATGACTTATGGTACGAGCCATAAGATGGGGTATAAGTGGTGAAAACTTGTCGTAAGCTGACCAATTTTAGTTGGTGGGATAGTTTTGGACACTGGAATGGATATAACTTGAACGTATAAATTATAAGGCGTGGGCATGAGTCATATAGTTGACTCGTAAGGTGGTCAGTATTCGATCCTCCTAGTGTTACATTTTGCCAGGGATAGGGATCATTGGTAGAGATCGTATGTTGAGGTAACGACTTGGTTGGATGATTCATATACTAGATAGTGTCTAATCCATGGTTGAGGATTAGTTATAATTGGGTGGTTATTAACTGTAAGATAGGTTATGACTCGTAAGGAGGTCAGTCGTGACCCAGTGTTGGGTTTTTATGGGATTTAAGTAGGGGTATTTTGTACATTTCCCTACTTACCATAATAAAGACCCATAACTTTTAATACACTTAGGAGGTTATTTACTTAATTATTTTAGTCTTAAATACTTAGAATCTCTTCCAAAAAATATCATAATTCTTTTAAAATCTTTTGGAGCAAAGAGCTAGGGTTTCAAATAAGGGATTACTTTGGGGCTTGTCTTGGTGAATTCTTTCCATCAATCTTCTTGGTTTAAGGCATGATTATCTTCCCTACTTGAAATTTCAATTAAAGGCATGTTTAAATGGTTTATTTCATGGTTTTACTTTTGCATGGCTTTTGTTTCCAATAATTGATATACAGGTTTTGATGTTAAAGGCTTAGTTATGATTTCTTATGGTTTTAATTATGATTTGTATGCATTAATGGTGGACTTTGGATATTGGAATTGCATAGTAATGGTTTAGTGATAAAGGAATTTTGTTTTGGTTATACTATGCCCCCAAGGTGTTTGATAAAATACTTATAAACATATGTTCATTGCATTGACTTATATTAATGGAACTCTTGTTTTTTTTAGCTTATAGATGAAACCTTAAATGTTTTTCCAATGGTTTACAAAGGTTAATGGAAAATTGGTAATGCTTGTGAAGAACATAGTAGTTTCCCAAGAAGTTAATATGGTAAATAAAAAGGGTACCGAGAGAATACATAATCTAAATGGTTTAGCTATAGGTAATGCTTGCTAGTATGGTGGTATGATGATACCATTGGTTTATCAAATAGCCTTGGATAAAAAATAGATAATTAGATTGTTTGGACTTGGTTTTAATTGGGCATTAATAGCGAGAAGTGTAAGCTAAGTCATTCAATGCAGTGATCCCAGGGGGATCAAAATTGGAAACTCATATTTGCCATTATGAGGGATCTTTTATGGCCACGTGTGAGTGTCACATTTATATTGGATGGATATACTAGTCATCCTAGGGTTATTTCTTGGTTGTATAGCTACAGGCACTGGAACCTTTTCAGCAGGGGGAGCCAAACACATATGGCACGTGGGTGGTAGGATAGCTAAGCTACACAACACAAGTTAAGGTTTTAAATGGTATGCTAAAATCGGTCCATTTTTCTAGCACTTATATATATATATGTTGTTTGAATTGGAAGGTTTTCACTTGGTTTTTATAAATGGCATTACTTTATCCTTATCCCGAGATTTATGTTAGTATTCACCTATAAATCCATCTACTGGCAGCTGTAAACTCACGCTATGAAGGAATCAAACATTCGACTCCTCCTTCATAGTACTTGATTTAGGGATTACTAATTGGATTGATGTGGTGAGCTTCCATCCTTTTGAAAAGTATCATTTAATGTTTGATATTCTTAGACTTTTTACTTTCTTTTTGGATATTATTTTTGGCAATGGTTGCGGGTATGTCCCAACCAAATATTTGTATTCTCTTGGATATAGGCTTTATGGTAGTTTTAGGGGTTAGAATGGGAAGGATAGGTATTAATGTTGACCTTTGCATCAAGATAGATATTGGGGCTTACACCCTTGGATGATATTATTGTTCCATCATATTACATTTTGGGTTTGTCTTTCATATTATGTTTCTATATCTCTTTGGTTTAGTATGGTATGGATAATTGGTTTGGTATACATAGAATTAGTTGGGTCACTCATAGTTGTGACCCTATCCTAAAGTCTTCATGAGAGCATTGTGAAATCTTGTTATATTCTTGAAATTCAACTCATCTAAGGTTGTATAAGGTGGTTGGATTAGGTTAAGGGAGTGGTCCTCGATTCTAGGTAAACTTGGGATGCCCATTACGATAATGCCCCGATCTAGGCACCATTAAGTTGGTATCAGAGACTATGTTCATGGTCAATTGGGATTTAATCTCTTTTAGGGGTATGTTGTGCACCATACTTATAAGGGAGAGGCTGCAAGACATCTAGGAATGTTTCACTTTCTTTGTATTCTTTCTTCAAGCTTGACTTCTCAATCCTAGAATCTCCTATAATCTTTGTTTCTTCATCTTTCAGATCATGCCTCCTAGATCTGGAACACAAGGAAATTCTTCCATCCTATCTGGAGATAATGCTAAAAGAGTACCTTCTATATCTAGAATATATCTTTGATATCATGGTCCTACTCCTGATTGTATCAGAGTTCCTTCTATTTCTTCTACTTCTCCTCAGGTACCTCAGGGCAATGTGATAAAAGCAAAGTTTCATCAGTCTATGTATGCTATTATCTAACTTGTTTATACTCATGTCGAGTAAAGCATGGCCAGCATTGTATCTTCTGAGGTTTCTAGGCTTAGTTAGTTTATAAAGAAGGGTTTTTTTACTTTTATGGGAGTGAAGGTGGAGGAAGACCCATAGGGCTTTTTGGATGAGATAAAGAAGATCAGTAGAGTAATGAGGGATACAAATATAGGAGTAAACTTTGTAGCTTATCAACTCAAAAATGTTGCTTATATGTGGTATATAAGTGGGACAGAGATAAGGGTGATATAGAAGAAGATAGTTTATGGGTGGCTTTTTCTAATGCCTTAAGGGATTGGTTCTTTACTCAAGAGTTGAGGAAAGCTAAGATGGAGGAGTTTGTAAACCTCAAGTAAGGGAGAATATCTATGAAAGAGTATGCTTGAAGTTCTATCAATTGTCAAGGTATGCTTCTGATGTTGTGGCTGATATGAGGTCGAGAATAAGGAAGGACACTTCTAGGACAAATAGAGATCTTATTCTATTGAGAAAGAATGTTTTATTCATATAGGATATGGACATGTCGAGGCTGATAGTTTATATGTAGCAGGTTGGGGATGAGAAGAAAAGGTAGGCAAAATATAGAGACAAATAGGGTAAGAGAGGTAGGTTTTCTAATCAGGGAGGTGCCCAGTCTCAAGACGGTAGAGATGGTCAGAAATGGCAGAGAAAAAGTGGGGGACTTCTGGTTCCTTTTCTATCGTAAGTGCTCCTTACCCCTAGCAGTCAGGAGACATGCATCATCATGGTGGTGATAATTCTCAAGCACAGGGAGCCTAGTCTTAGACAAGTGAAGGTCACTCTATCTTCGTGTCCTCCTTATCAGTTTTGCGGCTGTCTTTATCAGGGATTCTGTGAGGAAGGTATGGTTAAGTGCTTCAAGTATAGCCAAGTAGGCCATCGGCTCAGGGATTGTTTGTCTAATAGGTTTACTACGGGGGAGAATAAGATTTTTGTGGCTTCATCTTTTGTTCCTACACCCGTTGGTGTGGCATCTGCTTCTATTACTTCTCCTAGTTCCAGTGTTGGTCGAAATAGTTTGTATGCTTTGGCATCTTATTAGGAATCTAAGACATTGCCTAATGTTATTACTAGCATGTTACAACTTTTTTCTCATGACATGTATTGTTTACTTGATCCAGGTTCTACCCTTTCCTATGTGAGTTCTTAGGTAGCTATGTTTTTTGGTTTTGATCCAAAAATTATTTTAGATCCATTTTCTATTTCTACCCCAGTAGGAGATTTGGTCATTATCGAATGGGTGCAATTAGGGTTTGTGGTGTCTATGAGTGGTAGGCATACTTTGGCAGATCTATTTGAGTTGGGTATGGTAGATTTTGACGTAAACTTAGGCATATACTGGTTAAATTTTTTTCATGGAAATTTGGATTGTCAAACCTATAGGGTCATCTTTAGATTCCCTGGTGAGCCAAAAATAAAATGGGATGGTTGTTCATTATTACTGAAAGGGAAGTTTATTTTTTATCTTAGAGGCCAAAGGTTAATCTCTAAAGGTTGTCTTTATTACATGGTCTGGGTTAAAGATTCTAATTTGGAAGGACCATCTTTTTCTTCGATCTCTGTAGTTAGTGAGTTTCTAGAGGTCTTTATGAATGATCTTTCAGGTGTTCCTCCGAATAGGGAAATAGGGTTTGGTATTGATTTGCTTCCGAACACTCATCCAATTTCTATTCCTCCATAGAGAATGGCTCCGGCTGAGTTAAGGGAACTCAAGCAGGAAATTAAGGATCTTCTAGATAAAGGTTTTATTCATTCTAGTGTTTCCCCATGGGGTGCACCAGTGTTGTACGTACACAAAAAGGATGGTTCTCTTCATATGTGCATCAACTACAAACAGTTGAATAAGGTAATGTCAAGAACCAATATCCTCTTTTTCAGATAAATAATCTGTTTGACTAGTTACAAGGTGGAAAGTTCTTTTCTTAGATAGATCTTTAGTCTGGGTACCATCAGTTGAAGATAAAGGAGGTGGATATCCCTAAAATGGCTTTTCACATAAGGTATGGGCATTATGAGTTTTTGGTTACGTTATTTAGATTAACAAATGCCCTGGGAGTATTTATGGATTTGATAAACAGGGTGTTTTGACAGTATTTGGATCACTTTATTATTGTGTTTATTGATGATATTCTGGTGTATTCAAAGAGTGAGGTGGATCATGCTAATTACTTCCGTGTGGTGTTTTAGACCTAAAGGGAACAACAGTTATTTGCTAAGTTTTCTAAGTGTGATTTTTAGTTGAATGCTGTAACTTTTTTGGGTCATATTATTTCTAGTGAAGGGATCATGGCGGATCTGCAGAAGGTGGTTGTGGTGAAAAAGTTGCCTAGACCTACGACTCCATCTGATATTTAGAGCTTTTTAGGGTTAGCTAGGCATTATAGGAGTTTTGTGGAGAGCTTCTAGTTGATAGATGCTCCTTTGACTAAGTTGACTCAGAAGAAAGTTAAGTTTTCTTGGTCGTATGCGTGTGAGTAGAGTTTTGAGAAGTTGAAGGATAAGTTGACTTTGACTCTAGTTCTGACTTTGTTGAAAGGTAATGATGGGTTTGTGGTTTATTATGATACATCTCGAGTTGGTCTTGGTTGTGTGCTGATAGAGTATAAGAAGGTGATAGCCTATACTTCCAGGCAATTGAAGTTGCATGAGAGGAACTATCCTACTCATGATTTGGAGCTGCTGGCCATTGTGTTTGATTTGAAGATAGGGAGGCAGTATTTGTATGTGGTCCACGTAGATATCTTTTTTTATCACAAGAGTTTACCATATGTGTTCTCGCAGAAAAAACTTAATCTCAGGCAGAGAAGATGTCTTGATCTTCTCAAGGACTATGATATGAGCCTCTACTACCATCCAGGTAAAGCTAATATGGTTGCTAATACTCTTAGCAGGTTATCCATGGAAGTTTGGCTCATATGGAAGAAGGAAAGCGAGAATTGGTGAAGGATATTCATCGCTTAACAAATCTTGGGGTTTGTCTCTTGGACTCCAAAGATGGTGGTGTGATGGTGTAAGAAGTAGTTAGATCGTCTCTTGGTGCAGAGATTAAGGTGAAGCAAGTGTTGGATTCTTTCTTAATAAAAATCAAGGGTAGCATTGGTGAGAAAAAAATGGCAGATTTTAAGGTTAGCGATGATGGTACTTTGCGGTGCTAAGGTAGGTTGCATGTTCCTGATGTAGACGGTTTACAATAAAGAATCTTGGCTGAGGTGCATGAGTCACGCTATGTTGTCCACCCTGGTTTTACTAAGATGTACTATGATCTTAAGGAGATCTATTAGTGGAGTGGCATGAAGCGAGACGTGGTTGATTTTGAATCCAAGTGCTTGGTGTATCAATAAGTAAAGGTTGAGCACATGAGGCCTAGAGGGTTATATCAAGATATTAAGTTGCCTAACTAGAAGTGGGAGGATATCAATATGGATTTTGGTACCAGTCTTCCTCTATCTCAAATCTAATTTGATTTAATTTGGGTTATTATGGATAGGATGATGATGTTTGTGCATTTCTTGCCTATGCAGACTAGCTTTTTGGCAGAGGATTATGCAAAGCTTTATCTTTAAGAGATTGTGAAACTGCATGGGGTGCCAGTTTTGATTAGTTTTTACTATGGTACCCAGTTTACATCCCACTTCTGGTGGTCTTTCCAAAAAAGGTTGGGGACTAAGATGAGTATGAGTACTGCTTTCCATCCATAGTCAGATGGGCAGGCAGAGAGAACTATTCAGATGTTGGAAGATATGCTTCGAGCCTATGTGACTTATTATGGTGGCAGTTGGGTGGAGCGTCTACCTTCGGTAGAGTTTGCTTATAGCAATAACTATCATAAAAGCATTGGTATGGCTCCTTTTGAGGCGTTGTATGGTAGAAGTGTAGATCTCCTACTGGTTGGTTTGAGCTCGGCGAGGATGATTTGTTTTGTTCGGATTTGGTTTGTCAAGCTATGGAAAAGGTGAAGGTAATTCGGGATGGGCTCAAGGCTGCCTAAAGTCATTAAAATTGATATATGGATGTTAGGCATAGAGATTTGAAGTTTGTAGTCGGGGATAAGTTTTTCCTTAATATATATCCTATGAAGGGAGTAGTGTGGTTTGGTAAAAAAAGAAAGCTCAGTCCTCGGTACATTGGTCCTTATGAGATTTTGTAGATAGCAGGCAATGTTTCATATTAGTTGGAGTTGCCATATAGTTTGAGTTTGGTTCATCCGATATTTTATATTTCTATGTTGACAAAGTGCATTACTGATTCATCTTCGATTGTGCCTTTGGAAGGGTAGGATATCTCAGATTCTCTATCTTATGAAGAGGTCCCAATTGAGATATTAGATAGGCAGGTTCGTTAGTTGCAGACCAAAGATATGGATTTGGTTAAGGTTCTATGGCGGAACCACAAGGTGGAAGAGGCCACGTGGGAAGCAGAAGAGGACATAAAGTCCAAGTATCCGCTCTTGTATTCTGCTCTTGATATTCGAGCGGAAGGTATGTGTTCTTGAACACATCTTTATTTTCTTAGTTTGTTAAAGGAAAGATTAACATCTTTGCCTCTTTGTTTTCAAAATTTGTAAAAGGGGTGTTTGATAATGTAAATGAGTCTATGTATGGTTACCCCTACTTTATCCGTCATTCAGGGATGAATGTCCTAGTGGGGGAAATTGAAGCATCCCAGGTTTGGAACCTTAGAAAATTTCTAGGAATCTCTATCTTCGGACCTATTATGACTCGTGGTACGAGCCATAAGATGGGGTACGAGTGGTGAAGACCTATCGTAAGCTTGCTAGTATTAGTTGGTAGGATGTTTTTGGACACTGGAATGGATACGACTTGAAGATTTGAGTCATAAGTCATGTTAAGAGTCGTATAGGTGACTCATAAGGTGGTCAGTGTTTGATCCTCCTAGTGTAACATTCCGCCGGGGATATAAATCATAGTTACAAATCACATATTGAGGTTACAACTTGGTTAGATAATTCGTATACTGGACAGTGTCTAATCTATGGTTGGGTATTGATTACGATTGGGTGGGTATCAACCGTAAGCTGGGTTACGACTCATAAGAAAGTTAGTCGTGACTCTGTGTTGGCTTTTTATGGGATTTAAGTAGGGGTATTCTAGACATTTCCCTACTTATCCTAATAAGGACCCACGACTTCTAATACACTTAGGAGATTATTTACTCTATTATTTATTCTTAAACACTTAGAATCTCTACCAAAACATATTATAATTCACTCAAGAGCTCTTGGTGAGTTCTTTCCATCAATTTTTTTATTTAAGGCATGATTCTCTTCCCTACTTGTAATTTCAATTAAAGGCATGGTTATATGGTTGATTTCATGGTTATTACTTTTGTATGATTTCGGTTTTCAATCATTGATTTGGGGGTTTTGATGTTAAAGGCTTGGTTAAGATTTTTTACTATTTCAATTATTATTTCTATGTATTAATGGTGGTTTTTGGATAATGAAATAGCATGGTAATGGTTTAATAGTAATAGAATTTTGTTTTGGTTATACTATGCCCCTAAGATATTTGATAAAATGCTTATAAAGATATGTTCATTGCATTGACTTATGTTAATAGATCTCTTGCTTGTTTTCAGCTTATATATTAAACCTTAAATATTTCTCCAATGGTTTACGAAGGTTAATGAATAATTGGTAATGCTTTTAGAGAATATGGTAGTCTCCCAAGAGGTTAATATGGTAAATGGAAAGAGCAGCGAGTGTCTCCTTAATCTAAATAGTTTGGCTATGTGTAATGCTTGCAAGTATGGTAGTATGAAAATACCATTGGTTTATCAAATAGCCTTGGTTAATAAATGGAAAATTGGATTATTTCGACTTGGTTTTAATTAGACATTAATGGAGGGAAGTGTCAGCTAAGTCGTGGAAGGTGGCAATCCCTGGGGGATCGAAACCGAAAACTCATATTTGCTGATATGAGGGGTATTCTATGGCCATGTGCGAGTGTCACATTTTTATTTGAGGGATGTACTATTTATCCTAGGGTTATTTCCTGGTCGTGCGGCGACACGCATCGGGACCATTTCAGTAGGTGTATCTAACCCATATGGCCCATGGTGGTAGGAAGACTAAGCTACACAGTCCAAGTTAAGGTTTTAAATGGAATTATAAACCTGGTACCTTTTCCCAGCACACACACACACATATATATATTTATGATTATCTATATTGGATGGTTTTCACTTGGTTCTGGTAAATGGCATTACTTTATCCTTATCCCAAGATTCATGCTAGTGTTCACCCACTAACCCATCTACTAGAGGCTACATACCCCGCTATGTAGAAACTGGATGTTTGGGTCCTCTTACATAATACTTGATTTGGGGACATCTTATTAGACTGAAGTGGTGAGCGTCCATCCTTTCAAAAGGCATTATTTCATGTTGAACATTCTTATACTTTTCACTTTCTTTTCGAATATTGGTTTTTTCCATGATTGGGGGTATTTCCCAAATAGATATTTGTATTTCTTTAGATAAGGTCTTTGTGGTACTTTTAGGGATTTGAATAGGCGGGATTGGTATTGGTGTTGACTTTGGCATCAATATGGATATTGGGCTTCCACCCTTGGACGATATTATTTGTTGTTCTATCGTATTATATTTTTCATTTGACTTTCATATTATGATTTGATATTCTCTTTGGTTTAGTATGGTATGGATGGTTGGTTTGGTACGGACAGACTTGGTTGGGTCGATCATGGTTGTTACCAAATCCCAAAGTCTTCATGAGAGCATTGCGCAGTTTTGTTATATGCTCAAAATTCAGCTCATCTAAGGTTGTATAAGGTGGTTGGATTGGGTTAAGTGGGTGGTCCCCGATCCTAGTTGGACTTAGGATGCCCATTACAATAAGGCCCCCGTCCGAGCTTCATCAGATTCGGTACATTTATGATCACTAAAATGGTAAATGGTATGATTCCAACCAATATATTATTTTACTACTATTTTTCCTTAAAAAATCTCCCTTTTTAACTTTAAAAATGGATTTGTTCATAATGGAAATTGTACCATATTAATGGATGAATTTTGTGCATTTAGATTGAAAATAGTATTTTAGAGATTTGACTGAGGCATATTACGGTCCATGATTTTTGTTACTACTATTTACTTCGGCCGTGAGAGATTATCAACGCTATCTACCCCTGTATTTTGATTTAGTCCTGGAGTTTACCCAAGGCAACGGATTTATGGAGTTATACTCTTTTTTGCCATGATTTAATATTTGTGTATTTATTATACATATTATGTTTATGATACTGATGATATTGATTATGTTGATGATTTTGATGATGATGATCATTGGAAATCCTGTATCGAGACCAGTTTGGTCTATATGGGTACTCCCGTACCCCTAGGGACCCATTTGTCTGTTAGTTGTTGTGCTGGAGAAGGGTGGTTGTCGTAGGTCCTGCCTTGTCAAGCTGTTGAGCTGGAGTAGGCATGTACAATAGGTTTGTTTGTGGTATTGTATTGGTTATGGTATTATGAATTATGTATTGGTATTCATTCTTGCATGCACTTTGCCTATCACCAGTATATGCCTATATCTATCAACCTTACAGAGGTTGCATAGGTATGGGTGATGAGTATGGATTTTGGTGTGTTGTGTGTTGGTTAAACCTTTTTGGGCCTATGGCGGTGGGTATAACAGACTGGGTTAGGTATTGGTTGTACAAACTAACTGGTTATTTGAATTATTATTATTGCTATTATTATGATGCATGGTTCGTGGTAGATTAATTTTTGATCCTGTATAGAGATCCGAGGAATGATTCTGGTTCTTTTACTTATGGTTATTTTATTATGGATAATCATCTCATGTTTAGACATTTGGTTAGAGGCCCTGAATATGGCAATACTAGTTTTTACTATAATTATGAGGCCTTCTGATGTTAGTCGTATGACATAGGTCTTAGTTTGAGTTGACCTTGATTATATATATGTGTGTGTGTAGCCATGGTAGTATCATATAGCTCTTCCTTCATTCATTTATTAAGATTGAATATTCACTTCTTGGCCTTGTATACTATTATATATTCTTTTTTTACCCTTGTATGATGGCCAGTGATATATGATATAATATTAAGGTTCCTGAATATGGTTAGAATGGGATAGTTCATTATTAATACCTCTTTACGATTACTATGTTAGTTTCCTAGATATGAATAGGATAGTTTATCCATATTCTCTTATTTGCTTGGTTATACAGTTTTAATGTATTTTGGTGTAGTTACGTCTCTGATTGCATGCTATGTGTATTTTCATTATTTTTGGAGCTAAGTCGGCAGTTTTCTACTGAGTACCATATGTTTGGTACTCATACTACACTTCTGCAACCTGTAGATCATATTACAAGTTATAACTGTTGTTGTGTACATCGTACGGAGCAGATATGGTTTAGGGATATAGAATGAGCTCCTAGAGTTCAAAGTATTATTTTCCTCTTTCTTATGTTCTAAACTACTTCAGCCCTTCGAGGTTCAACATCGGGAGGCCCCGAGTCTATATGTAGATACCCCACTGATGTCACCCAAAACTAACCTCCAAAGAATTATGTTGTGATCAATGTCAAATATAGTAACCCAGACCAGGTTAGGGTCAAACCTATAGGGAAGGCGTGGAATTATATCTTGAACTTGATGAAATTACGGGCAGTACAAAAATGTAAATGGTGGATTTGAAAGTCACAATAACACAACTAAACTCGAGTGGTTAAGGTTGTAATTAATAGAAGACGAACACTAGGACTTTGTTCCCCTAGCCTTAAACTATGTAAGTTTCTCATGTTCAATTAATTTAGCCTATAGCTCTGCATGCAAAGTCTGACAAGCTATGTATTCTCAACTATCTTGTGAACGCATTGATAAATCTCACCCTTTACCTTTTGAGTCTCAGGGTTTCACCTTACTATCCCTTATCCTTGACCCCAGTACAACTATCACCTTTTGAGTCTCAAGTTGATTAGACAAGGGTTGATATCCTTGAATCACTGTCATAACCCTCTTTTCCTAATCTTTTAACACCCTTGTGAGAATGATCTCGAATAAAGGCAATTTCTAAGCTTCTCCAGTAGCTTAGGAGACAATTAATACTAAGGAAGATTACAATACACGTAGTCATAGCAATCTAGATGAATTTCCCTCTTCCCTTACATTATTAATCTGCTAGGTTTCCCATAGTCCTAGTTAAGGAATTTAGCTACTCATGGTTATGGAACAATCTAAGGACATTAAAGAAGAAAACATTGAATCAATTGAAAAAGAATGAAAAGAATAAAATCAAAAATCTCCAATTGAGCACGACACTAAAAACCCAAGAACAAAGTATCAAGTAGCAAAGTACGTGAAAGTATGTAGAAAAATATCAAAAGTGTGTAAGCTATTACAAAAGCACCCCAAGGGTATTTATAGAGTGTAAAAATAACAAAGAAAACCAAACCAAATCAAATAAGGAAAACTATGTCAGTAGCGATCATGCCTTTAGCAACGAGTCATTAGGAATGGTCACTATTCCTTGCTCACTCAAGGGTATTTATAGAATGTAAAAATAACAAAGTACCCCAAGGGTATTTATAGAGTGTAAAAATAACAAAGAAAACCAAGCCAAAATAACGAGTCATGACCGTTCCTAACGACTCGTTGCTCGCTATCGTAGCTCTTTTCTATCTTTGGTGGTTATGACTCATTAGGTTTCCTTACCAGTTGTAGGTTGTTAGCCATAGTCACTCTAGTAAATTTTCTCTTTCAGGACCTCTGAGTCTGTTTTCAGGACAACTCCTCACCACAAGTCATAGTCAGTCCTTATGACTCGTTGTTTTCACTAGTTACCGCAGGAGCCTCTTTTATCCATCTTCATGAGTTTTCGCACTGTTCTTAGTACGCTTGCACACCAAGACTCGTAGTCACTCTTTATGAGTCATGGTCAATCTTTACTTAGATTTTTCAACTCAGCTTTTGGCGCTGGTAAGCTCATGGGTCTGGTTACAAGACGTAAATTGACTAAACGACTTGTAGCTTGACCAATAGTTCAACATTTCAGATCTTTTTCCTCCTTGTTTTAGTAAAATACCACTTCCAACCTAGTTTACCTACAACACATATAAAACTCACATATCCAATGAAACATCCTAAGTTAATGGATATTTTCACCATTTTAAGCATTGAATATGCCATAAAACCACGATACATCAACATCCTCAACTTAAAGTGTTTTCATGTCCTTAGGCAAAAATATAAAGGGAAAACACAAATGATGCTTAACTGGGAATATCCTAAGATACATTTAGTAGTCGACTTATCAATCCTTTCTCATAACACATTACCTCCCTCCTATTTTTACTTTTTCAAAAATTGAACTGTGTATATATATTAGGTATAACAATGTGACACATAAGAAACAAGTGATGGCATTACATTAGATACAAACAACTAGGCATATTCAAGTTACACGACCTTAAAATGTAAGAAAGCTAACAATGCAACCCATGTATCCTTACAGTCAAAAAAGTCCTTATCCCTCAATTAGATCAACATTTTCTTATAGGTACGGTTAAGAGACACTCATACTCACAACGAAGTTCCAATCAGTGTAAACAAAATGTCATAGGCTTTCCCTTATTTTCTTTACCTAATTTTTTTGACAATTGAGTTAGGATCACTATGGGACTTAAGCTGGATTGTAATGTAGGCTTGTGTCCTGGTATGGTATATTTGGAATTCTTAGTTACTTGACCTCCTTGGTACTATGATTTCCTTGGGGTCTACTCAGCTAACAAACTTTGCTTTCAATCCGCCCTTATTTCTCCTTTTTTATTCCTTTTCTACTTATTCAGGCTGGGTGTGGTTTCTTTTATTCTTTTTTTTTCTTCTTTTTCAAATATTTTCTTTTCTTTTGATTTTTTTTTACCTTATAATTTTTTTTTGTCACAGACAACCCTACTTTCTTTTTTCTATCTACACCCTTTCTTCATACCCACTTCAGACTATGCACCCCTATGATAGCCACCCTTAACTTAGGAGATTTTTATAATTTGAGGTGCACAATATCCAAGGAGAACTTAGTCCAAAACTAATTCATTGCAGTTAAAAATGGGTAGGTGAATCGATGTAAATAAAATAATATGTCTATTAAGGCTCAAATTATGGATCAAGGGATACTTATTACATTTGGATAGTTAGTTTACTTTTAAAAATGACCTATGATCCTTTTACTGACTACCTTACAACCTAGGCAAGACCAATTAGAAAAGTTCTGGATTCATACACATCGGGAACTAGGTAATTCCTCACACACATATTATATAGGGTCACATTACTCATTACTCCCTATCCAATTCCTGTCTATTTTACCACATTTATTACGTCCCTAATTCTAATTCAGTTAACAAATTCACGGCGGTCGCAACATACATATATCACACAGTTATACTCAATTTTTAGGAGGGGTACCATTTTCTCAAGTAAATTCAAAACAATTTCTGCACATTCATTAAAAACACATCAACTACCTTAGGAATAAATTTTCTTCCTAATTAAACATCACACTAAATATCTCAAAACACTAATACAAAACAAAACACATTTAAAATAGACATTTAGTTCTATATTCAAACTGCAACCAATAGGAAAAGAAACAGGATAACAACAACCTACAATAGCTAAGTGGTATATCCCCACCCCCAACTAAAAGTATATACACTGTCATCAGTGCATATATAATTTAAAAAGAAAGGGAGAATATATACGTAGGTGCACAAGGTGTTGGCTCATGTAGTGTCAACATGGGGGCCTCAAGATGGGCCTTACTCTCAGCATCAGTGGTCTCAGCAATAGCTGGGATGGCCGCATCAATAGTGGTACAGGTTGTGGCTGGTGCGCTCAATGGTGGCTCAGGCAACGAAGTTGTACTACTTCTCATATCAGCAGTATCAGTAGGTCGGGAACTACCAACTCTCGTTGCTATCTCATAGACCCTCACCTGTCGGCCGTTCTCACTTTAAATATTGGTTGCTTTTGCAGCCTTAACATTGTCCTTATCTTTTTTCTTTCTCTTTGTGATCGATGATGAGCCACCAACACCTCTAACTACCTAAGTAACCTCTTCCCAGTATACAGCAATAAGCTAGGCTATCCACCAGAAATGAAAAAGTTTCTCTCCTTACCAAATTTAGTTTACCTTCACCTTCTACATCTTATCTACTCGATGGTCAAACTCAATAGTGTTGGCCAGAGAAAGGAACTCTGGCCAAATCAAAACTTGGGAGATAATTTTTCTTGATATGTTCGCATAAACACCTTAAATTACCAAATCTATCATTAGGTTACCACCCTTCCATAATCGCCCCCGTAGATATAACCTCATTAGCTCTTTTGGTATGTATCATAAAAATCACAGACCAAAGCTGAACTATACTGCCCTAGAGCCCTATTCATCCACTACAAATTATACTAGTCTAAATTAGGCATCAAATGCAAGCATCACAGATATACTTATGGTGGTAAGCTTCCTCTCCAAATAGTTGTCTCTCAGTTGGTTTTCCAGTGGAGGGGTTTATTATGATATCTTTGTTATATAGGGCCTACATTTTAGGATATACCCATAATTCAATGATGTTCATCGAAGAAGGCTGGATAGAAAGTTGAGTAGGAGGTGGTCATGGTAGAAAAATTTTAACTAAAACATCACTCTCCTCACTTTCACCCTTACTCTCAAACTTAGACCCATTATTTTCTTTAGCATTATTTTCTATATTCCCTTTCTCTAATCTAGATTCACTCTCATCATCATCTCCTTCAATATTGTCATCATCTTCACTATTCTCCTAAGACTGGGATGGTGAATAAGGTGGTGATATGCTAGGATTCTTCCTCCTAGGTGTGGTCCTTGGTGGTGTGACCTTCTCGAGTCTTCGTTGGCTCCCCGACAACTATTCCAAAACTAGATATCGGCCAAAACTAACCTCTAAAGAAGTATGTTCCTATTGATTTCAAATATAGTAACCAAAATAAGGTTGGGGTCAAACCCATAGGGAATGCGTTGAACTACATCACAAACATGATGAAATCATGGGCAGTGCAAAAAAGTAAATTAGAGAATCTTAAAGTCATAGTAAGATGTAACCAAACTTGAGTGGTTAAGGTCATCAATAATAAAAGATGAACACTAGGACTATGTTCCCCTGGCTTCCAACTCCGTAAGTTTCTCATGTACTATTCACCTATCCCATAGCTCTACATACAAAGTCTGAAAAGCTATGTATTTTTAACCTCTTATGAATAAATTAATAAATCACCCATTACCTTTGGAGTCTTAGGGTATCGCCTTACCATCCCTTGTCCTTGACCCCCGTACAACTATAACCTTTTGAGGCTTAAGTTGATTAGAAAAGGGTTGATAGCCTCAAATTACTATTATAACCCCATTTCCCCAATCTTACACACCCTTATAAGGATGATCTCAACTACAGGTAATTTCCAAGCTTCCACAGTAGCTTAGGAGACAATTAATATGAAAAAGATAACAATGCACACAGTTATAGAAATCTAGATAAATCTCTCTCTTCATTATATTGCTAATCTTCTAGGGTTCACACAACACTAGTTAAGGAATTTAGTCGCTCATGGTTATGCAACAATCCCAAGGAATTCAAAGAAGAAAACATTAAATCAATTACACAAGGAAAAAAATAAAATCCATAATCACCAATTGATTATGACACCAAAAACCCAAGAAAAAAGTATAAAGTAATAGAGTTTGTGAAAGTATGTAGAAAAATATCAAAAGTGCATAAACTCTTAAAAAAAGTACCCCAAGGGTATTTATAGACTCTCAAAATAACAAAGGAAACCTAACCAAATCAAATAAGTAAAACTATGTAGGTAGTGGTCACACATCTGGAAATGAGTTGTTAGGAGGGGTCATGACTAATTGCTTGCTATCATAGCAGTTTTTCACCTTCAGTGGTCATGACTCATCATGTGTCCTTACGAGTCATAGGCTGCTAGTCATAGTCACTCTAGTGAATTTTCCCTTTTAGGACTTTTGAGTCTATTGTCCAGACGACTCCTTACCATGAGTCGTAGTTAGTCCTTATGACTCGTGGTCATCACTTATTACCACTAAAGCCTCTTTTATCCATATTCATGAGTTTTAGCCACTATGCTCCGTACGGGTGCACAACTTGATGCGTCGCCACTTCTTACGAATCATGGTCAGTCTTTATATAGCTCTTTCAACTCAATGTTTGCCACCGGTAACCTCACAAGTATATCTATGAGGCGTAAAGTGACCTAACGACTTATAGGCTGACTAGTACTTTAACCTTTCAAAGTTTTTTCCTCTTTTTTCAGTCAAACTCCACTTCCAACCTAATTTACCAGCAACATATATAAAAAACACATCATATCCAATGAAATAAACTAAGTTAGTACATACTTTTATTATTTTAAGCATGAATATGCCATAAACTATGACATATCACCCATAGCCAAGGATGACATCTTGACCATTGAGTAGTTCTCAAACCAAAGTTAGGTTTATTTATGTTCATCAGGGTTATTTATCAGCTACAGAGTATAAAATTGGGTTTCTTGAGTAGGCTAGGCATATTCCTATGTTATATCCTTCTGAATAGGACACAAAGAGTGGATTTATTAGGGAATTAGCATTATCACTCTATTTGGCATCGGAGCACTTAATAGCAGCTGGGTTTTCCTTCTCTCAAGTTGTCGATCATTTGAGAGCCATAGAGAGATCATGTAGTGAGACTTATGAAGGTGGAAGAAAAATGTCATAAAATTAATATAATGATATTGGTATTCCATTCGGGAGTAATGGTCCTCCAAGTAAGGGTCAGCATTACTTACAACCTATCGATTCTATGCAGGTAGTGTTTCATACTATAGGTGGATCTCAAATTAGTTGTGGTAGCCACAGTAGGTAGCGTTCTCATCAAACTTGTAGAGTTTTTGGTATAGGCCTTCAGGCCATGATGGCCATTCTAAATTAAAAGGGGCAATATCTTAGAGTATTAGAGGAGCTTGATTTGGTTATGGTGATATAGTACATCGGTCTAGAGAGTGACCCAGATATGAGTTGGTTGTTCAAATAGAGTTTACATATATTCCCTGCCAGCCTAGAGTTCTTGAGGTAGGCTATGACTACAAAAAAGATGATCATTATAGTAGAGAGATCTCTCAACGTCAGTTGGTCAGTTATTGGGGTCAGTTTATGTTTTTCACCAGTTCAGGGCTTCAAGATTTCTCTATGATTGTGGAGAGATCACTTATTGTTCTAGAAAGTGTCCTCGATGTGGGATTATTAGTCATTTGGCTCATTCATGATAGTCCCATACTATTATCGCCCCATCAGTTGAAGGTAGTACTCTTGGCACCTTAATTGATGATCTAGTTGGTTGGTCTGAGTTTGGACTAGTTCAGATTTATTCATCCTTAAACCCGCCATGCATGCAACTTTAGATTTCACTATGATAGTTGTGCCTTTATTTTTTGCATTTACTCTTTTATTGTATGTATTGTTGTTCTCGTATCCATAGATTTTTATATGCCTTGATGAGTTCATATTGGCTGTTGTGTGCCTTGTTATAGTGCTCATTATTATATTACTACCCCCATGGTTTATTTCTTTTAGTAGTGGATGGAGTTGATCTATATTGATATTTTATCCCTATGGGCTTAGCATTCGTGTTTGAGTCCCATTTACCTATGCATATTGGCCTTATTATGGCCCTATAGTGGTACTTGCTATTGATTTCCATTTTGGTTCCACATATTCCTTATATAAATGTTTATATTGCTGATTAGTATTATTTCCATTGCTTAATGTTATTTATTCTCTCTAGGGAGATTATTAGACTAGTGTCACCAAGTTAGAATTCCTTATCTTACAATTCTTATTTGTTAGCTTGGGCAGCTAGCTTGGTTAGATATTTTCTCTCTTGCAGTGAGGTAAGGTTAGACATTTTTCCTCTTCTATTGTGAACGCTAGATTGGCTTTTAAGTGAATTATGGTATCAAAGGTAAGTTCACCTTACATGGTTCCATTATGGATCTAGAGCTGGAAATTTAGTTATATTCCTTGTTCTTGAGTTTCAGATTCTTAGACTTGCCTTCTAGGTTGCAAAGGTTTTTGCATTAGCTATCTCTCTCTATGTAGCCTATTTTTAAGGTTAGTCATTTTGGGGTTTATTCTTCTTATTTGACTAGTTCATTGCCTGATAATGGTTTTGATGTTAACCTTGGTAGGTCTAAGATTTGCCTTTTGGGATTTTTGGGTTCGTCTCCTGGTTATGGAGTATTCTTGGTATTGGTATGGATTTGGATACTCCATTCTTTCCATGGTGCGATTCTTGTTCTAGTGGGGTTAAGAGAGTTGAGATAGGTGATATTTCCTATGACCATTTCTTAGGTTGGCTAAATGAAAATTGTTTGTCTTGAGTTGCTTAATTCATCTTTCGGTAGTGGTCTTGACCTTGACATTGATGTCGAGTTTTGGTGCTTCTTTCCTCAGCGAGGTTATTCATGATTTATGTGAGCTATGATTGTCCTACTTAGGTGGATTTAGGAAATCCTGATCTTGAAATATGTTTGGCCTACTAAAACTTGGTAGACTGCTTCTCTTTGGTTCTATGTATATGTAGGTATTCTTTGTCGAGATGGAGTATTGTATTGATTAATTACCAGCAAAAGTTGCATTTTTATAAGTTGCTACAGTTTTTGCTATTACTAGTATGATTTGCATCTTTAGGGAGTTCTTAAGTATGTTTTCGTGATTCATGCCCTCCAGTAGATATTGATGTGATTTCTTTTATTTTCAGCCAGTGATTTGTCTTTTGTGGAGATTTTGTTCTTTGCCTATATTTCAGTTTTGATTCTGGCATAATTTAGTAAGGATGTGTCGAATTTGGATGGTCAGGTCAATTTGACTATTTGACATTATTTGGACTTATTGGATTTGTTTTGGATTTGACGCCTTAGAATGGTGATTTGGAAGCAATGATATATTTGGAATGTGAATGTTTATTAGTCTTCATGTTTGGTTTGGGTATTTGAGATCGACAGTTCATCCTTGATACTAAGATTTGGCTTGTAGTTGTAGAGCTTGAGTGCAGCCTTCGTCTTAGAGTTGTCTTATATAGGATTTTATATATAGGTTGGTTGCGCCTACACCGTAGTTACCTACTTGATCTTTATAATTTTAGATGGACTATGGTTGATTGGTGCTCGATGATAGCCCATGGACATGATATTTGTTCCTTCAGTTTTAAATTTGTGTTTTCAGTTATCATTGAGATCTTGGATAGTATACTCAGTAGGAGTGGTATGCTTTAGTTGGATTCAGCTTGGTCTTACTCTTGGTTAACGGGTCAACCTAGAGCGGATTATTTATTGATGAGTTGTTGTGCTTTGAACTCCTGGATTATAGTTTTGATTATCATATGGACTAGTTATAGTATTGGCGTATACTGTATACCTTGATTATCTTAATTTTGTGCCGAGGTAGCGCCTTATGAGCTTATTCCCATGCTTGTCAGTATGGATTTTGTATGGATCAGCTTGATGAGATTGCACGGGTATGACTCGAATGACTTTTTGCTTGGTTTAGAGTGTTAGAAGGTTTGGAAAGGCAAAGAAAGCTTACATATGGATTTGGAGTTAGTTGCATGACCCATGTCTTGATTTTTCTTTGGCTTAGGTTAGTCTTTTTTGGATTGTGTTGGTACCGATATGGTATCAGTGTGTTGAGTTTTGGTTGTTTGAGAAAAAAAGTAAGAAAGTTGGCTAAAAGGGGAGACCTATGGCAAAATCCATTGGAAGTGTTGTCTCTCCATAGAGGTTATCTGAAAAGTCATGCTAGAAGCATATGGGCCCAATACCTCATCCTTTTAAGCTTAGAGATCTTTCTATCCACTGACTTTTGCGGATGAAAGTCCTTTTAGTAGTGGATATTATAATGACCCTCCAGGTCTTTTCCTTAATTTGCATGCATTTTTGGCATTTTGAGCTTTCCCATAATGGTTATAGGTCATTTAAGACTTGCCAAAATTATTGATTCGGTGATGGGATAGTTCATTTGGATTTTAGGCTTATTTTTCTATTTTGGAGCTTTCGTTGTTAAGGATTTAGTCTCGGACCAAAACTTTGATTAAATTACCTCGGATGAGAAATCTGGCAATGCCATCAACTCCAAAATGTTGATTTTAGGCTTCAGGTCATAAGGCTTCCAAACTAGTTTTGGGCTACTGGGCTAATTATATGAAAAATGAAACTATAGGTGTGGGCCCTACATATAGTCGAAATGATCTCGAATAAAAGTTTTGATTGTTCCATTTAGTCTGAAATGTCAAATTTAGTATTGAAGCATATATTGTTTGCGTGCATGGGGTATTTAGAGAATCTCGAACACCCGGTCGAAGTCCATTTTAGACTTAAAAAATATCATGCATCAGGTCACTGGTGTGACCGTGATCGCGAAGGGTAAATTATGATCTCTATATGAGATTTCCCCTTTGTTTTTCTAGATTGCAATAGCAATATCCATATATGATTTACCCTTGCCAGGTAACGATCGTGATAGAAACTCCCAACCCTATATTTAACCCTCTTCTTCCACGAGATTTTCTAACATTCTTTCCACTAATTTTAGACCAATTTGGGAGCTCAAAGGGTATGAACGAGTAGGAAATCATCCAAATAAGCTAAGGTAAGCCGGCCTAATCCTCTTTGGCCATTTCCCATTGACTTTCCCTTTTTTCTACCTAAATTCATGGTAAATTCTTTGAAATTAGATCTTTAAATTCCTAAACTTTAAGGGTTGATTTGAGAAGTGAATGGTACTCTATTTGTACTCAACTTTTGAAGACGTCTTCTTTGTCCTTCAATGAACCTTGTGATAGATATAATTTTTTATTCTATCACAGGTTCCGCAGGCTCATTCTTGATCCAAAATTTAACCCAACCCATTATATGGCAATATGGGCCTCATTTGACTCCTAATGACATGTAGATTACGATTTTGATAGTGTGAAGGTATTTTGAGATTATGAAGTAAAGACAGACGTTTTTTGGATGATTCAAGAATTTGGGGTTATTTTGTATATTACATATAGATATGAATGATCAAATTGACTGCAAGTTAAACACCGTGACTTAACCTAAATTGTGAGTTGGGGCGAGAAGGTTATTTGACCCATAAGTTGAAAAACTTATCATACTTCTACGATCCTATCACTTTCCTTATAGATAGAGCTAATTCGCAGCATGACTATGATGTTATTCTAGATATGGAATGAGATTTATGTATTGGAAGCATGAAATTTAGACAATTAGGCTATTGTGAAATTGCCTTAGTTGCTCATGTTCTAGGAGGAATTACTATCGTAAGGCTAATCATGACTTATTTATTATCTAGGAGTGGATGTGGATACCTTAGTCTAGTCCTAGATGGAAATTGTCCAAAAATATGGATCTCGAGAATTAGAAATGGACCCTTCCGATTTACCTTAGGCCAAGACTTATGTTGGTTGTTATAGATTTATATATACATGATAGCATGATAGGCATAGTGAGACTAATGAACCTTTTAATATAATGTTTACTATATTACTCGGTGTATTGTGATGGTTTTCCCGAGATTATGATGTTATAATTATTCCGGATATATATTTGGACCTAAGGCTATGATTTTGATGTTTGAACTATTCTAGAGATATTATTGGGATCAGGTCCATGTTCATGATATTGATTGGTTAGGTTTCGGGAAGTATTCTATCTTTGTAAAGAAAGTGGTTGTAGTTTATCGTCATATTAATGCTTATGATTTAATTGTTTGAATACTGTTGATGGAATACATAGATTTGGTACATTCATGATCACTAAAATGGTAAATGGCACAATTCCAACCAAAATATGATTTTGCTACTATTTTTTTCTAGAAAGGGATTAAAGCCCACTTTTCACTTTAAAAATGGATTTTTTCCAGATGGAATCGTACCATGTTAATGGATGATTTATGTGCGTTGCCATTGAAAATGGTGTTTTAGATATATGACCAAGGCTTATTTCGGTCCATGATTTTGGTACTACTATTTACTTTAGTTAAGAAAGATTATCTACCCTTTCTACATCTTTATTCTAACTTAGTCCCACAGTTTACCCCGGGCAATGAATTTATGGACTTATACTCTTTTCAGCCATGGTTCAGAGTTTGTGCATTTATTATACATATATTGTTGATAGTGTTGATGACATTGATGATGCTGATGATTATGATTGGAAATCCTATATTGGGACTAGGTCGGTGTATATAGGTACTCTCGAACCCCCTAGGAACCCCTTTGTCTGTGAGTTGTTATGCCAGAGAAGGATGGTCGTCTTAGGTCTTGCCATTGCAAGCTGTTGAGCAGGAGAAGGTGTATACATTGGGTTACTTTTTGGTATTTTATCAGTTATGGTATTATGAATTATTACTTGGCATTGATTCTTGCATGTGCATTGCCTATCACCAGTATGCACCTATATCTATCAATCTTATGAGAGTTGCATAGGTATGGGTGATGAATATGGCTAATGGTGTGTTGTGTATTGTATGTTGACTAAAACTATTTGGGCTTATGGTGGTTGGGATTTATAACAGGTCGGGTTAGGTATTGGTTCTCTAGAATAGCCGATTATTTCCATTCTTATTACTATTACTATTATGATGTATGGTTCAAGATTGATTGATTATTGATCCAGTATTGAGATTTGAGGTATGATTCTTGTTCATTTACTTATGGTGTGCATAAGTATCTCGTCTTTAGACATATGGTTAGAGGATCTGAATATGGTAGTACTAGTTTTTACTATTATTATGAGGCCATATGATGCTAGTCTTGTGACTTAGGTTGTACCTTGAGTTGACCTAGAATATATACATACATATATATATGTAGCTATGGAAGTACCATATATCCCTTCCTTCTTTCATTTATTCATATTGTATATTCACTTCTTGGCCTTGTATACTATTATATATTCTTTTTTAGCCCTCTACTCGTATGATGGCCAGTGATATATGGTATAGTGTTAAGGTTCCTGAGTATGGTTAGAATGGGATAATTCATCATTAATGCTTCTTAGTCTTATTATCTTAGTTTCCTTGATATGAATAGGTTAGTTTATCCATATTATATCTTTTGCTTGGTTATACAGTTCTTGGGTATTTGAATATAGATTATGTCTCTGCTTATATGTTATGTATATTTGCATATCTTTGGAGCTTAGTTGGTAGTTTCCTACGGAGTACCACATGTTTGGTACTCTAATACACTTTTGTAACCTATAGATCATAGTACAGGTTATCATTGTTGTTGAGTGTGTTGTGCTGAGTAGCTATGGCTCGGAGATTTAGGATGAACTCTTGATGTTTGGATTATTACTTTCCTATTTCTTATGTATTAGACTTACCTCTATATTGTATTTGGATATGGCCATATATATATACTCATTATGTACTTCATTTTGTAATCTTAGCATATTAGAAACTCTTGTACTAATTCCAGCAAGTATTAGGACAACATTATGTATTTCAATCTTTTATTTCTTTTATTGCATATTCTTTCTTCATTTCTCTTGGTAGTCCGTTACTAGTTATTTTGTACTACGGGTTGGCTTGCCTACTTGTGGGTTATAGTAGGTGTCATCATGACCTGAGAAATTGGGTCATGACATAGGTACAGCTGAGACTTGTAATTTTCCATGTCTTCGTCAACCCCTCAGGACTCATTCGGAATTCCATATATGCAAATAGACTATGACACCATACAAAATTCGGGATTTTGGACTCAATGGCATAGTCAAAATTTTCATCCAAGGTCATTTAAACTAAAAGTGCATCCTTCACCCATATTTTATTTTCATAACTTTCTGACCAATAGGACAAAATGATCCTGGGTGCCTCAGGACCCGAACCAAGAATCCACCTAGCCTAAAATCAATATCTCGAAGTTGCTGAAATAATCGGAATTGGCATACGAGGCTATTTGACTGAAGTTTTTGCCCAGTACTTAGTTTGAACCAGCAAAGGTTTCAAAATAGGAAATTGGCTCTAAAAACCAAATGAGCTTCCCGATAATTGAACTTTCAACCCCAGCAAGTCATAAATGACTTGGGGAAGATGTAGGAAAGCTCTAACGGCAAAAATAAGCAGAAATATGGAAAATGACCTGAAGTTTCATTATAATATCCACTACTGAAAGGACTTTCATCCGCAAAAGTCAAGGATTAGGATGTGCTTGAAGTCTCAAACATATGATGATGCTGGTTACATATATTGCTTTTGATCTACCAAGTAGCCCACTCTCCTGGATGGTGCCTCCATTGAAGCTTAACTATCAAAATCTCCCTAATGTGCAACATGTCTGACAGTACTTGCCAAAATGAGCACAGGCTCCTCCACGAAGGTCAACTGCTAATCCAACTAGACTGAGTGCCATCTAACCACATGAGACAGATTAGGAATATATTGTCATAACATAAAAACATGGAAAATTGGATGGAAAGCAACAAAAATTTGAGGTAACGCTAACTCATAATCCTCCTTACTAACTATGCAAAGAAACTCAAAAGGACCAATATATCTGGGGCTAAGTTTTTCTTTCTCCCCAAACCTCATCACACCCTTCATGGGTGACACATAGAGGAATGCCCGATCACACACAACAAATCTCAAGGCATGAACCTTATGTACTAAAGAGGCCTTCTGCCTACTCAGTGTCGCTCTCAACCTGTCCTAAATCACCCTGAGTCTATTCAACAGCTACTAGCGCAAGTCAGTACCATAGGGTCTAATCTTGAAAATCTAAAACCATCCAATCAGGGAACAACCTCTCCTACCATATAAACCACAAAAGACACTAGCTCAATACTCGAATGGTAAGTATTATTATATGTAAACTCTACCAAGGCTAGGTGTTGCTCCCACTGGCCTCCAAAATCCATAACACGGGCTCAGAACATATCCTTGAGAATCTGAATTATTCGTTCCTACTGGCATCAATTTATGGATGAAAGGTTGTACTAAGATCCATCTGATTACCCAACTCCTCATGGAAAGCTCTCTAAAAGCAAGAAATTAAAATAAAAACTTGATCTAAAATAATAGATATAGGCAGACTATCTCCTTGTATTAACTCGTTCTAATCCTAGCTCAGTTCAACTTTCAATTGCATTCATAAGGGGTTTAAGTCCTGAAATTTGCACTAAGTGTTGGGATTTAGTCATCTTTAAAAATGTCTAACTTTGAGGATTTTTATTTTGGTCTTCCCGACCCCAAGATATTGGTTTTTAAGTTGATTCATATTTAGGGATGTAAGAAGTATGTCTTAGAGAAGTTTTGGATTTTTAAAATGAGGTTTAGGACATGTATAGATAAGGAAACCAGTGGATCATTAGGATAAACAAGTGTTTCAGCTATATTCTCGCTCTCATACAAACCATGTCACGCTGAGGGAAATGAATGTCCATAATAGAATTGCATTGTGATAACCCTATCACATCCAGTTTTAAATTTAAATGACTGAGGGGAAATTTGGTTTTCTCCCCCTAACCCAGACATTCATATTATAAATTGAGGCATCAATTAGGGCATTATTTACCCTACTTTTCCAACATTCCTCTCAAGAAAACCCTCTTCTTCCCCTAAGAACAAGAATTCAATTCCTTTCTCCCTAAGGAATCAAGAATTCAAGTTCCCCAAGTTCAAGAACCTTCAAGAAAACAACAAGATTAGTGTTTTCCTTTTAAGTTAAGAAGCTTAAGGTATGTGGGGTGTCCATTCATAGGTCCCTTTCACCCATGGAGCAAAGAAACCCTATTTTCAATTAAAGAATAGATTTTTCTATTATTATGGTATGTTATATTTCTTAAGATGGGTTAATTCATATTTTCATAGTGATTTCAAATTCAATTCATCTCGAATTGATTTCCTCATGCATTGAATTTCAGTTTCCTATGTCCTATTTCAATTGAGTTCCATGTTATACCCCTAAATTATGATTTTTAGTCATGCAGTCAGGCTTTTCCCCTATTTAAATCATTCCCATGTTTAAATTTATGATCCTCATATGTTTGATGGAATGTCTATGCTTATAAGTTTTGAACCATAATCCTTTACTACAACTTTTAAGTTTGTTATTGTATTCAGTGATCACTCGGTGCAGGTGGGTTATAAATACCTGATACCTTAGAGTTTTTACATGAATACAGATCATTTCACTAATGATTCAGTTAAACCCTAAATTCCATCACTTATTCAGTTGATGTAATCATGATGAGCATTAGAAGTTTTGAAATCATGTTCAGTCAAGCTTAGTTCAGCTCAGTCCTAGTGTTCATTTATTTGGGAGTAGGATTTAGCACCAAGCAAACTCAAGGATAATGGCTCACCTGATAGTAGAGGGTGTGACCCTTAGTAACAACCCCTGAGTTATAGAACTACATAGCCAGCGTAGGTTAGATCTGCCTACTTGCTAGTTGAGGGTTGACAAGGTATTTACTTACCAGCTGAGGGTGAAACATATCTCATTAGAGCACCTGCCAGTGGAGGGTGACTCATTAGTCCTTCGAGACATTAGTTTAGTGGATCCACAGAACTAGTATTAGTACCCATGGCATGATACTGACACTCTTCTAATAGGGGTTACAGGTTGGACCCCAATTCACTCAGATTGCGGTATGTTGGTTAGATGATACCTCCCTAAATCTCAGTGCAGTATTCAATATATTTTCAGTTCAAGTTTTCATTGACCAAGTGTATTATTTCTCAGTTATTTATTTATACAGATTACAGTCTTTCAATTTCTAGATTATTTTAGAAATATATTTGTACTTGGTCTTGCAATCACAAATATTATTTGTTTATGTATTCTTGCATAGATACCTATGTATTTTAGCCAGTCCTCATCTCATATACTAGTACATTCAAAGTACTAACCGCATACTCTTCTTTGTGCAATGATATCTAATATTATAAGTTTGTAGGCTTAGTTTTCCGGCCATAGTTAGACACTATTATAACTCAATAGTCGTAGTTGTGAGCCCTTATCAACAAGGACATATTATCTCTTATTCAGTACTTCAAAATTATATTATGTTTAGTCAATCGGAGTTAGTTGGGGGCCTGTCCCATTAACTCTCCAGTCGGTTAGATGCTTTTCGATAATCAAACATTTAGTAAGATGGTTATTCAGTTTATCAGTCCTTTTAGTATTATCAATAGTTTTAAATTGACAGTTAGCTTTCAATATTTCACAAGATGCTATATATTTGTGATTCAGTAACATTTTTAGTATTCAAATTTTTATTATTTCAGTAGTTTATCTTTTAGACACATGTATGATTATTATTTTATTCAGTGCTTACAGTAGGTACCGACTCATGGGTTAGCTTGTGATCACTTGTGATTGTAAGCACCGTGTTGCAATTAGGGTAGGTCTCGGGTCATGACAAACTCGGTATCAGAGCCTAAGGTCTTAAGTGTCCCAGGGTGTCTAAAAGCTGTGTCGAGTAGAGTCTTATGCATAGGAGTAAAGCGCGCCACAGTTATGGATGAGAGGCTATGAGACATTTTAAGAAAATTTTCCCTTCTTTTAGTATTAATGTCATGTGAAAGAGCATGAGCTCTTTTTAAACTCTCTTTCTAACTCATCCTTCATTCTATTTACATACCATGCCTTCAAGAAAAAATAATGAAAGAAGGAACAGGGACCAACCCATACCTCCTCTGAATGAATATGTCTTTCACACTGAGTTTAAAGATGATTAAACTACCTTAGCCCAATCAATAGCTACTCAAAATAATTAGTAGTCTATTGCTCCAGCCAATCCAGTGGCAAATATAGCTACAGCCAGGATTTGGGATATCACCCAAATAAATCCCTCTTTATTTTTGGGATTCAAGTCCGAGGAGGATCCGTATGAATTTTTGGATATGGTTTATAAGGTGACCAATATCATGGGCATCACTTCGAGTGAAAGTGCAGAGTTGGTTGCATATTAGTTTTAGGATGTAGCTCATATCTAGTTTAAGCTATGGAAAGAGAACTATGGTATTAATATAGGGCCTATTTAGTGGGAGGAGTTTTCCATGGATTTTATAGACTTGATATTCCTATTAAAGTTAAGGGAGGCTAAGATTTAGGAGTTCAATAACTTAATGTAGGGTGGTATGAGTATAAAGTAGTACTCTCTTAAGTTTACTCAGTTGGAGTGGTATGCTCCTAATATGGTGGCTGACAACAGATCTTGAATAAGTAAGTTGGTGTTTGGTGCAGCTGATAGTGTGGTTAAGGAGTGTAGGACTGCTATGTTTATTAAGGAGATCGACTTATCTAGACATGGTTCATGCTTAACATATTAAGGAAGAGAAGCTTAAGGAGAAAGAGAGAGAGAATAAGAGGGAAAAACAAGTTGTTTTAAGTTTTCCCAGCCAAG
The DNA here is from genome assembly GCF_002878395.1 of Capsicum annuum. Lineage (NCBI taxonomy): Eukaryota > Viridiplantae > Streptophyta > Magnoliopsida > Solanales > Solanaceae > Capsicum > Capsicum annuum. The sequence goes on along the minus strand of NC_061115.1, from coordinate 84,460,803 downwards.
GTCAGAAGGTGGTAGCCTTTCTCAGTTCCATCAAAATTTTTTAGCATCAGCTCCATTTTTATCTAGTGCGCCAGTGCCTAAGTTTAGGCTTGATAGTCGGGATAAGGCACCAGGCTCTAAGTCCCACAATAGTGTAAATAGTCGCCATACTAATCTACTCTGTGGGAAATTTCATAGGCATCATCATAGTATGTGTAAAGCTGGTAGTGATGTATGTTTTGGATGTGGCAAACCAGGTCACAGAGTTAGAGATTGCCCAAGGCTGGTCTGCAGGGTCACTCCAACCATTATCTAGTTCTAGCTGGTTGCCCAACTCAGTAGGGTACTGCTTCCATCATAACCTGTGGGCAGAGTTAAAACAAGTTGTATGCCCTCCACACCCAGTAGGATCAGGAAATTTCTCCTGATGTAGTTACGGGTATATTGCAAGTCTTTTATCTGTATGTTTATGCTTTATTAGACCCCAGATCTTCACTCTCCTTTGAAACCCCATATAAAGTAGTTGATTTCAGTGTTAGTCCCAAATCTTTAGCAAAAGATTTCTAAGTGTCTACCCCAATGGGTAAATCTATAGTAGCCAGATGGGTATAAAAAAGTTGCCCAATTATAGTATCTTAGAAAGGTACCTTAGTTGATCTTGTGGAGTTAAAGATGACGGATTTTGATGTGATTCTCGGCATAGATTGGCTCCATTCATGCTATGCCTCAGTTTATTATAGAAATGGAGTAGTTTAATTTTAGTTTCCCAATGAACTAGTCATTGAATGAAAGGGTAGCACCTCTGTTCTTAAGAGGTCAGATTGTTTCTTATCTTAAGGAAAGAAAAATAATATCAAAGTGGTGCATGTACTATCTTGTGTGATTCAAAGACTCTAGTTCTAAGACTCCAAGCCTCGAGTCCATTGAAGTAGAAGGGGAATTTCTAGATGTATTTCCTAAAAATCTTTTTGGAGTTCCTTTCGAAAGGGAAATTAACTTTGGAATGGATCTCTTTCCTATTTTCTAGCCTATATCTATTCCACCCTAAAAAATGGCTCCAACTGAGCATAAGAAGTTGAAAAAATAGTTGAAGGATCTCTTAGATAAGGGATTCATCAAACCTAGTGTTTCCCAATAAGGAGATCTAGCCTTGTTCGTATGTAAGACAGATAATTCTCTTAGAATATGCGTTAATTATTGTCAGTTGAACAAAGTCACAATCAAGAATAAGTATCCACTCTCCACGATTGATCACTTGTTCGACTAACTTCAAGGTGGCAGTTATTTCTCTAAGATAGACCTCAGATCTGGCTATCATCATCTCAGAGACAGAGAACGTGACATTTTGAAGGCAGTTTTCAAAATTTGATATGATCACTTCAAATTTCTAGTTATGTTTTTTGGACTAACGAATGCCCTGACAGTTTTCATAGACTTGATCAACAGAGTATTCAGGCAGTACTTGCACATGTTTGTCATGGTCTTCATTGATGATATTCTTGTCTATTCCCATAGTGAAAATGAGCATACAGACCACCAAAAGATTATGTTACAGACCCTTAGATCTTATCAGTTGGTTGCCAAATTTAGAAAGTGTAAATTTTGGCTAACATCAGTATCCTTTCTTGGCTATATTGATTCCGATGATGGCATTCTAGTTAACTCTCAAAAGACTGAAGCAATGAAAAATAGGGCCAGACCCATTTCTCCATCAAATATTAGGAGTTTCTTAGGTTTGGCTAGCTATTATAGGTGATTTTCTGAAGGGTTTTATTCTATTGCATCTCCCATGTCTCGATTGACCTAAAAAAGGTCAAATTACAGTGTTCAGATTCTTGCGATAAGAGTTTTAGGAGTTGAAGAATCGGCTAACTTCAGCCCAATATTGACGTTACCAGATAGTTTAGAAAGGTTTATAGTTTATTATGATGCTTCCAGAGTTGGTCTTGGTTATGTATTAATACAGAGCTCTAAGGTCATAGCCTATGCCTCTATACAGCTTAAACCCTATGAAAAGAATTATCCAGCCCATGATCTTGAGTTGGCAGCTATTGTTTTTACCTTGAAGATTTGGAGGCATTATTTGTATGGGTTTCATGTTGATGTGTTCACAGATCAGAAAAGTTTAGTATGTGTTCTTGTAGAAAGATTTGAATCTTTAATAGAAAAGATGGCTAGAGTCATTTAAAGATTATGATATAAGTGTGTTGTATCATCCGAGTAAGGCCAACGTAGAGGGATATGCCTTTAGTAGATTATTTTTGGGTAGTGTTTCTCATATTGAGAAAGATAAGAAGAACTTAGTTCAGGAGGTTCATCATCTTGCTAGATTAGTTTTTCGGTTGGTTGACTCAATTGAAGGCAGTGTATAGGTTCAAAATGGTTCAGAATCTTCATTGGTTGCTGAAGTAAAGGAAAAGAAATATAGTGATCCCTTTCTGGTTAAGTTGAAGAAATCAGTCAGAAATCAAAAAGTATTGGTTTTCTCCCTGGGGGAGATGGTGTGTTACATTGCCTGGGCAGGTTATGTGCTCCATGTGATGATAGTTTGAGGCAACGAAATTTAGCTGAAGCACATGGTGATCAGTATTCTATTCATCCAGGGGCCATCAAGATGTACCATGACTTGCAGGAATTTTATTGGTGGAAGGGTATGAAGAAAGATATTGCAGAGTTTATGGCTATGTGTCTGAATTATCAGCATGTCAAGGTTGAGAACCAAAGGCATAGTGGTATATTACAGGAGTTCAGTAGCCCCACTTAGAAGTCGAAAGTGGTGAACATGGATTTTGTGGAAGGGTTGCCACCAACGTGTCGTCAACATAATTCGATATGGGTCATTATAGATAGAATAACCAAATTAGCTTATTTCTTGCCAGTTCATACTTTGTACTAAGCTCAGGATTATGCCAGGCTTTACATTAGGGAGTTTGTTAAGTTGCATGGGTTCTGTTGTCTATCATTTCAAATAGAGTTACTCAGTTTACCTCTCACTTTTTGAAAGCTTTTTAAAAGGGTCTTGGTACCTAAGTTCATCTCAGTATAGCTTTTAATCCTCAGATAGATGGTCAGGCAGAGAGGATCATTCAAACCTTAGTGGACATTTTAAGGGCATATGACATTGACTTTAAAGGTAGTTGAGATGACCACTTACCTTTGATTGAGTTTGCTTATAATAATAGTTATCACTCCAGCATTTTGATAGATCTGTTTGAGGCTCTCTATGAGGGAAGATGTAGATTTCCTATTGATTGGTTTGAGACTGATGATGCCACATTGATAGGTCAAAATTCAGTGTTTGATGCAATGGTGAAAGTTCAGTTGATTAGGGAGAGGCTAAAGATAGCCCAAACTTGTCATAAATCCTATGTAGATGTGAGGAGAATAGATCTTGAGTTTGAGGTAGGTGATTTAATTTTTTTTGAAAATCTCTCCCATGAAGGGAGTGAAAAGATTTGGTAAGAAGGGAAAGATCACTCCCCGATGTATTTTCCCTTATAAAATCTTAAACCATTTTAGGAAGGTAGCTTATGAGATAGAGTTGCCTGCAGATTTAGCATCAGTGATGTCATGTTTCTTTGTTAAAATAGTGTATTGGTGATTCAGTTGTAGTTGTTCCTTTAGAAGATATGGACGTTAAGGATAGGCTTTACTATGAAGAAGTCCTAGTTGAGATCCTAGATCATTAGATTTGTAGACTAAGGAACAAAGAAGTTCCCTTGGTTAAAATTTAATGGCAAAATCAATCTGTTGAGGGAGCTACATGGGAAGTAGAAGCAGATATGCATACCAAGTACCCTCATATTTTATCTATACACTCAAACTCAATTATGTAATCATGTTCCCAGTTATGCATGTTCAGTATGTGATCTAAGTTGTCTTAATCCCGTGCTCTCAGTCTAACCAGTCTCATTCGAGGATGAATGTCCCCAAGGGGGAGATATTGTAATATCTCTTACTAATCTTTGCTCAATTAAACTTTCAATTACATGCATAAGGAGCTTTAGGCCTGAAATTTGCACTATGTATTGGGGACATTGTCATTTTTAAGACCTCTAACTTTGCGGATTTTTATTTTGGACTTCCTAACCATAAGATATTGGTTTTGAGTTGTTTCGTGTTCAGGGATTTAAGAAGTATATCTCAGAGAAGTTTCAAGTTTTTTGGACAAGGTTTGGGACATATTTGGATCACGAAACCAGTGGGTCATCGCGATAATCCCACATTACGGCTCTATTCCCGTTCTCATGTAGACCGCATCACGATAAGGGAAATGAACGACTGTAATAGGACCGTATTGTGGTAAGCCTGTCGCATCCAATTTCGAATTTAAATGACTGAGGGGCAATTGGGTTTTTTCTATCTCAGCCTAATCATTCATATAATGACTTGGGGCATCAATTAGGGAATTATTTTCTCTTTTTCTCCAACTTTTCTCTCCAGAAAACCCTTTCTTTCCCTCAAGAACAAGAATTCAATTCCTCTCTCCCCAAGAATTCAAATTCCCCAAGTTTGAGAATATTCAATAAAGCATCAAGATTAACGTTTTCCTTTCAAGTTAAGAAGCTTAAGGTATGTGGGGTGTTCATTCATGGGTTCCTTTTACCCATGGAGCCCAAAAACCTTTTTTTCAATTAAAGAATGGATTTTTCTATTATTACGGTATTTTATATTGCTTAAGATGGGTTTAATTCATTTTTTCATGGTGATTTTAAATTCAATTCAGCCCATGCATTATCCCATGTAAGATTTGATTTCCTTATGCATTGAATTCTAGTTTCCCATGTCCTAGTTCAAGTGAATTCTATGTTAAACCCCCAAATTATGATATTTAGTATTACATTCATGTTTTTCCCCTATTTATAGCATTCCCATGCTTACATTCACGATCACCACATGTTTTATGGAATGTCTATGCTTTTGGGTTTTGAACCATGATTCTTTTCTATAGTTTTAGTCACGTTATTCCATTCAGTGATCATTCAATGCTGGTGGGTTATGAATACTCGATACCTAAGAGTTTTTACATGAATTCAGGTCATTTAAGTAATGATTCAGTTAAATAATGAACTTTATTACTTATTCAATTGATATAATCATGATGAGTACTAAAAGTTATGAAATAATGTTCACTCAAGCTTAGTTAGGTTTAGTCCCAGTATCAATTTAGTTGGGAGTAGGATTTAGCATCGAGCAAACTCAGGGATGAGATCTCACCTCACATTCGAGGGTGTGACCCTTAGTAACAATCCTCGAGTTATAGAAATACATATCCAATGTAGGTTAGAGATGTTTACTTGCCCGTTGAGAGTTGAAAAGGTGTTAAACCACCAGTTGAGGGTGACATATATCTCATCAGAGCACCTGGAAGTTGAGGGTGACTCATCAGTCCTTAGGAACACCATTTTAGTGGATCCACACAACCAGTGTTAGTACTCATGGCACGGTACTGACACCCTTCCAACTGGGATGATAGGTTAGACTTCGATTAGCTCAGATTAGGGCATGTCGGTTAGATGATACCTCCTACATTCTCAGTGCAATAATTAGTATATTTTTAGTTTAGGTTGGATTGACTAAGTGTATGGGTTATCAGTTATTCAATTATATAGATTACAGTCTTTCAGTTTCCAGATAATTTTAGAAACATGTTTATACTTGGTATTACAATCACAGTATTACTTGTTTATGTATTCATGCACAGTTACCATGTATTTCAGCCAGTCCATATCTCATATACTAGTACATTCAAAGTACTGACCACATACTCTTCTTTGTACTATGATGTCTATATCATAGATTTTGAGGCTCAATTTCCCAATCGCAGTTAGATAGCCAGCATTACTCAACAGCCGTAGTAGTGAGCCCTCATCCATCAAGGAACTATTATCTCTCATTCAGTACTTTAGTATTTTATTGTGTTTAGTTAGTCGAAGTTAGTTAGGGGCTTGACCTATCAAATCCTCAGTCAGTTAGAGGCTTACAGGCAATTAGACAGTCAGTTAGCTGGTTATTTAGTTTATCAATCATTTCAGTATTATCAGTTGTTTTAAATTGATAGTTAGGTCTCAATATTTCACTAGATACAATAGATTTATGATTCTATCACATTTTTGGTATTCAGATTTGAATTATTTCAGTATTTTATCTTTCGCTCAGTGTATGATTATTATTTTATTCAGTTCTCACAACAGGTACTAGCTCATGGGTTAGCTTGTAGTTACTTTTGATCTTAAGCACCTTTATCGTGACTGGGGATAGGCCTTAGGTCGTGAAACTTCTAAACATAGATACGGGCTAACCTCTCAGCATTAAAGGACATCTGAATAGGAATAGAATATATCGACATTGTCAATCAATCTACAATGACCCAAAATATATTGAAACAATAGGAAGTCTGAGGCAACCCACTAACAAGGTTTATGGTAATCTGCTCCCAATTCTACTCGGGAATAGGCAACCTCTGAATCAAACGACTTGATTGTTGATGCTAGACCTTCACTTATTGAAAAATAGGTAATGAGATACAAAGTCTGCCATATCTCTCTTCATGCCATGAACGTGGTTGGGGCATCAGTCAACCCAAAGGACATTACTAGGAACTCATAAAGAACATAACCGGTCCTACAAGTTGTCTTTGGGATACCCTTGATCTAAATCCTTAACTGATGGTAACCTAATCTCAAATCAATCTTAGAAAACATTGGTGCGCCCTAAATATGGTCAAATAAGTCCTCTATGTGAGGCATATGATAATGGTTCTTCACTGTCACCTTACTAAGTTGCCTATAATCAATAGACATCTGTATGGAGCCATCTTACTTATTCATAAACAATATAGGATCTCCCTAAGGAGAAACACTCAATCTAATAAAAACCTTAATAAGAAGATATTAAAGTTGAGAATTCATCTCCTTAAGCTCGATAGAAGCCATATAGTAAGGTGTCATTAAAATAGGTTAGGTACCAGGCTCAAGACACATAACCAACTCAATCTCAAAGGAAAGAGGTAATACCAGGTATATTAGTAAGGAAAATATCAGGAAACTTAAAACTATAGGAACAGAGTCAAGTGACAGACTTTCCACGCTAAAATGACAAATATAAGTGAGATAAGACTTGAAACCTGAAACACCCTGGGTTTTGGTCCTTAGAAATTTCCTGACTTTTGAACTCTCTGGACATCATACGACTAGGGGTACTTGTCGTATAATAGAGTACATTTTAGGAGGTCTTGGTAGTAGATTAATCAGCGTAGTTTGGTGGGTTTCTACCCAAGGTAGAAATGGATCATACTAGTCATATGTTAGGGTACTAGTGGTATGATGCCAAACTGTATGATGGCCAAAGTCTAACCTTGAGAAGTGTATTATGCCTAAGGTATGGTTCTAGTGTACTTTTTGCTTACATGGGTATAAGTGGGCTTTGGTTGTCATATGTTGGATAGTGTTAGGGTCCAAGGGATGCCTAGGGTATGAGTGGTGGGTACCACTCGTATGGTAAGGTACGATTTGAGAGGGTGTAGTCGCACTTTCCTATGGGAAATTTTTACAGTTTAAGTTGGGGGTATTCTGGATATTTCTCGCCTTAACCTCTTAAGACTCCACGTCATAAAGCACCTTTTTAGGGCTTCATTAACCTATTTGTGATCAATCATACTGTCTTAATCACTCTCAAATTCTCTCAAGGCTCTTGGGTTAAGAAAGGCTAGGGTTTCTTCAATAAGATCAATTTGGGGATTAAAAAGGTGATTTCTCTCCATCTTCTTCATAATCTAAGGCAAGTCACGCCTCTATCATTTTTAGTTCAACTAAGGGTATGATTTAATGTATGATTTTGATGGTATAATTATGGCAGGTTTATGAGTTTCAAATTATAAGTTGGGGGTTTTGGTTATAAATTGTTGGTTATGGTTTTCCCATGTCTTAATTATGGTTTTTCATATTTTATTGTGGTTTGAATATGTGGTTGAATTAGAATAGTTAATTGGTACTTGATTTTGGTTTTGGAAACTATATACCCTCAATATATTTGATAAAATGCCTATGAGAATATTTTTGTTACATTATTGAACATTTATTGAAAACTTTGCATGGTATAAAGTGGTAATGGAAACCTAAATTGGTTTGGATGGTTTTAAATAGTTTTAATGGTTAAACGGTAAGGTCTTAGTTTTCATGATTATGGTTAATTGAATCCTTATGGGGTATATGGGAATCCTCCAAGCAAACATAATAATGAACTACTTATGGGGTACATGGGAATCCCCCAAGTAAACAAAATATTAATGGAATCTCCAGGTACATGGGAATCCCTTCTTTAAAAAAGGTTGGATAAGGGCATTGCTTGTAATTTATAGTCAGTATGATGATGCTACTTCTTATAACCTTGGTCAATAATGAATAGACTTGGGGGTTTGGTTGTCTACAAATGGTTTTAATTAGGCAATAATGGCAAGGTGTGGTAGTTGACTGTAAAGGTGTAAGTCTAATGGACAAACACAGTAAACTTATATTTGCCAACATAAGGATTGGTCATAGCGACCTCATACTATACACATGAGGTACACGAGAATTCCCTAAGTTACACTTGTGTATATGTATCATGGAGTTCAAAGGGTAGACGGGAATCCCCTACTCTTATAGTATCTCTGGTTCGTGCGACTACTCACATCGAGGCCCATTCAGGGGTTAAAACTGGACCTATACATCCCGTAGGTAGTTTTAGGATGGTTAAGCTACACATACTCAGGTAAATGGTTTTAAAGTCATGCTAAACTCGATTCTTTTTTCCAGCACAGATTATATATATATACATATATATATGTATGGTGTTGATTGTATATAGTTTTTTACTTGGTTTTAAAGGTTGGCATTATTTTATCCTTATCCCGAGTACTTGCTAGCGTTCACCGGTTAACTTGTCTTCTGGCGGCTATATCCCTAGATGATATAGGAACTAACCATTTTACTCCTACTAAGTGATCAAATTTGAGATCAGCTTGTGCTGGATTGAAGTGGTGAGCTTCTATGCTCCAAAAGTCTTTATTTCATATATTGGATTTCTTTAAACACTTTGGTTATTTCATAAACTTTGGTTTTGGCTATGGTCAGGGGCATGTCCCGACCGGATATTGCTTCATTTTCAGATAGAGGCTTTATGGGACTACAATGTGTTAGTATGGGCAGAGTCGGTATTGGTGTTAGCCTTGGCATTAGTATTGGCGCTAACACCATTGGACTATATTTGATTTATGATTTTTCCATTTGGTTTTGTTATATATAAATATATATATATATATATTAAGAATTTATTTTTTATGTGATATAGGGTGGTTATGGTGGGATATTGGGGGTGGTCTCCAATCCTAGTTGGGGTTGAGTCACCCGACATGACTAGTCCCTAGTTTAGTTTGTGTCAGATTGGTATCAAAGCCCTAGGTTCATGGTCAATTAGGAGTCCAAAAAGTAGTGTCGAGTAGAGTCTCTTTTATGGGTGTGTAGCGCGCCACATTAATAAGGGATAGGCTATAAGGCATTTAGGAAATGTTTCTCTTTCTCGTGTTTTGTTTAAAAGCTTTGGAGTATGGGTCCTAGAAATCTTCTCTAATTCCTGTTTGTTTTCTTTTTAGATTATGCCTTGATGATCTGAAGCCTACGAAAAATCCTCTATCCCAACTGGGGATGATATTGATGGGACACACTCTACTCATGTGATCCATACTTGGTCTAGGGGTCCAGTCCCTAATTTCTTGAGAGGTCCATTAGTTTCTTCTAGTCCTACTCAAGCTAATGTGGAAAATGCTAAGTCTTGTCAATCGATTCATATGATTACTCAGTTGGTAGCTTCTCGATCCAAGCATGTTACATCTGTTACTCTATCTTCTGAGGCCACAAGGGTTGGCCATTTCATGAGGTTGAGTCCCCTAAATTTTACTGGTGATAAGGTGGAGGAGGATCCTGAAGGTTTTCTGGATGAGATGAAAAATATTTTTAGGGTTATACATGTCACAAATGTGGAAAGAGTGGAGTTTGCTGCCTACCAATTAAAGGATGTGGTGTACCAATGGTATGAGGAATGGGATAGGCCAAGGGATGATATTGAGAAGTCATCTTTATGGGAAACCTTCTCCAATTTATTTTTGGACCGTTTCTTCCCTCAGGATTTGAGTGAAGCAAAAATAGAGTAATTTGTTAATCTGACAAATATGATGGTCAAGACGAATGCCTTGAAGTTTCAACAGTTGTCTTGATATGCAATGGAGATGGTGCCAGATATAAGGGGCAGTATAAGAAAGTTCACCTCAAGACTATCTCGTGAGTTGATCCTTGAAAGTAAGACTGCCTTACTGATCAAGGACATAGACATCTCTAGGTTGGTTATTCATAAGAAACAGGTGGAAGAGGAAAAGAAAAAGAAGGTTGAGATTGGGGAAGGCAGGGTAAGAAATTTAGATTCTGTGAATGGGGTAGTGCCAATAGAAAAGTGGTAGGGATGCTGGTAATTTGCCAAATAAGAAGTGGGGGAGTTATGGTTCTTTCTCCACAACTAGTGTTCCCTACCTGAACCAGTTGAGATACAAGCATCTGTAAGGTGGCAACAAATTTAGGGCATAGGGTGCCCAATCTCAGGCAAGTAGGGCTCAGTCAGCTTCGTCATGTCCTCCTTGTAGGTTCTGTGGTTGGTTGCATCAGGGTTTTTGTCATGAGGGGAGGGAAAGATACTTCAAATATTGTTAGCCAGGCCATATTATTAGAAACTGTCTAGTTGGTAAGGTTAATTCAGGGGCGAATAAGGTTCCAGTTACTTCATCATTAACTTCAGGACCAAAGGGTGCACCATCTAGTTTCGGAACTGGTCAGAACCGTCTATATGCACTCACTACTCGATAGGAGTCTGAGGCATCGCCTTATGTCGTGAATGGTATGTTGAAAATTTTCTTCTGTGATGTGTATTGTTTACTTAATCCAGGGTCCTCTCTCTATTATGTGACCTATTTATGGTTGTGCATTTTGTTTTTGGTCCTGAGGTTATTTCAACTCCTTTTTTGGTTTCAACCTAGTAGGTGACTCTATGATTGCTAAAAATTCTACAGGGGGTGTGTGGCATCTGTTGGTAGTATGGATACTTTGGCTGATTTTTATGAATTATATATGGTGGATTTTGATGTTATTCTGGATATGGATTGGTTTCACTCGTGCTATGCATCCTTAGACTGTTGGACCCATAAGATTGTCTTTAGGCTTGGTGAGTTGGTTATTGAATGGGAGAGTGGTTCCCTAGGTCCTTAGGGGAATTATATATCATATCTTAGATCTCAGAGGTTTATCACCAAAGGGGTATCTCTATCATCTAGTTCGGGTTAAAGATTCTAACTCGGATGGTCCTTCATTGAATTCGGTTCCGATGGTGAATAAATTTCCTAAGGTCTTCCCTAATGACCTTCCAGATTTTCCCCATGATAGGGAGATTGAATTTGGGATTGGTCTAGTTCCAAACACTCATCCAATTTCTATTCCCCCTAATTGAAGGGCTTCAGCTGAATTGAAGGAACTTAAGGAGAAACTTAAGGATCTTTTGGATAAGGATTTCATTTGTCCTTGTGTGTCCTCGTGGGGCGCACTGGTGTTTTCGTATGTAAGAAGGATGATTCACTTAGGATGTGTATTGACTATTGGCTGTTGAATAAGGTGACAGTTAAGAACAAGTATCCTCATCAAAGGATAGATACTTGTTTGATCAGTTGCAAGGTACTAATTTTTTTTTAAGATTGATTTTTTATTTGGGTATCATCAGCTTAAGATTAGGGAGGTGGATATCCCTAAGACTGGCTTTTATACTCAGTATGGTATTTTAAGTTCTTGGTGATGTCGTTTGGGTTGAACAATGCTCCAGCATATTTATGGATTTGATGAATAGGGTCTTCCATCAGTTTCTAGATATATTTATCATTGTGATTATCGATGACATCTTGGTGTATTCTAAGAGTGAGGTGGATCATTCCAATCACCTCTGTATTGTGTTGTAGGCCTTAAAGGAGCAGCAGTTGTATGCCAAATTCTCGAAATATGAATTCTGGCTAAAATGTTGTCACTTTTATGAGTCATATTATTTATAGTGAGGGGATCATGGTGGATCCACAAAAGGTTGTAGTGGTTAAGAAGTGGCCTATACCCACGAATCCAACCTATTTATGGGTTTAGCTGACTACTATAGGAGATTTATGGAGAGTTTCTCGACTTTACCCTGCTGACTAAGTTGACATAGAAGAAGGTAAAGCTCTCTTGGTTAGATGTTTGTGAGGGTAGTTTTGAGAAGATAAAGGATAAGCTAACTTTGGCTCCGGTTTTGACCTTTCCAGAGGGCACTGAGGGGTTTGTGGTTTACTGTGATACATCCTGGGTGGGGCTTGGTTGTGATTTGATGCAGCATGGTAAGGTGATAGCCGATGCTTCTAGGAAGTTGAAGGTGCATAAGAGGAACTATCCTACTCATGATTTGGAAATATTAGTTGTGATGTTTGAATTGAAAATCTGGTGGCACTAGTTGTATGGAGTGTACATGGACATCTTCTCAGATCATAAGAATTTGCAGTATATGTTCACTCAGAAAGGCTTAATCTTAGGCAGAGGAGATGTCTTGAGATTCTCAAGGACTATTACAGGAGTTTTCACTACCACCCAGGTAAAGCTAACGTGGTTGTTGATACTCTTAGCAGGTTGTCCAAGGGTAGTTTAGCTCATGTTCAAGAGGAGAAGCGGGATTTAGGAAGGATATTCCCCATTTGGCTAACCTTGGAGCTCGTCTCTTAGACTTCAATGATAGTGGTGTGTTGGTTCGGGAAGTGGTACGGTCATCTCTTAGTGCAGAGATCAAGGAGAAGAAAATGTTAGATATTGTCTTGATCAAAATAAAGGATGATGTAGGTGGGTTAAAGGTGATGGCATTTGAGGTCAGTGGTGATTGCACCGTGCGGTAGGAAGCTAAGTTATGTTTTCCCAATGTTGATGATTTGCAACAAAGTATCTTGGCTAAGGCACATGTATTGTGCTATATTATTTATCATGGTTCGATGAAAATGTATCATGACCTCAAGGAGATGTATTGGTGGAATGGTATGAAGATAGATGTTGACATGAGGCTTGGGGGATTGTATCAAGAGATTGAGTTTCCTGAATGGAAGTGGGAGGTGATCAACATAGATTTTGTTTCCGATCTTCCTCGGTCTTGGAATCAATTTGATTTGGTTTGGGTCATCGTGGATAGGATGACAAGGTTTGCTCACTTTTTTCCACTGAGGATTAACTTTTCGATTTAGTATTATGTAAGGTTGCATCTCCAAGAGATTGTGAAGCTTCATGGGTGTTGAACCCAAGTGCACATACAAATGTACATGGTCTCACCAAGTAATACAGTGGCCTTAAATAAATCCAAATATCGATCCCTCAGAGATTTGTATCAACAACTATCTCATTCAAGTTAAACTATTGAGATTAAAGTGGTGCAATGTAAGAAAAAGAGTTTTGAAAGTTTGTAGACTAAAAGTAAACTAAAAAAAGGCATAAAAGTAAAGACTTTGGACAAGCAATGGATGAAAACCCAGGGTTAAGGCACTGTGAACAATCATACTACACTAATGAACTTTATTCATTTGATTACTTATCTTGGTTGATGATTCATAATTTTTATCGCATGATCATGGTCTCTCAACCTCTAATCGTCTACCTAACTTGGACATTACAACTACATTATTAAGCGGAGATTTAATAATCCAATTAGATGGATGAAGCTATCATCCTACATGTGAACCAAACAAGGCTTCTAGGTATATCCCTATCCTAGTCGCTAATTCAAATTAATTATTTTGTAAAAGAATAAGAACTTTGTTCTATCTATCCCCACATTTTATTTTCTTATTCCCCCTACCGAGCTCACAAAATCAACAATGGATGTATGTTAAGGGTAGATAATCCTTAATATAGTTATAACAGGGATAAATAAACAACCAAATATGATAAGCAACCAAAACCAAATCAATTCAAAGCAATAGTAATCATGTTCTTGGCCTTAACCCCAAAATAGGGCTTTTAGCCACTGATGGATTTGTCGTAATCAAGATAATTGAATACAAGGTAAAATCAAATCAAAATCTAAAGTAAAAGAACAAAAACCCTAAGTGAAGTGTTTGCTAGCCTCCCTCAAAGTTTCCAAGAATTCCAAGGTCTTTCCAATTTATTTAACGTGCCCCTTTTATAATGGTACTTGATTTACAGAAGTTTACACCTCACAGCGAGGCTGGGCTGGTTTTCCGTGTCTAGCTCCATGAAGATGTCTTATCATGATGAGATAATGGATTATACCACTCTAGAATTACCCCTCACCGCGATTCGAGGCTAGTTTTCTGCATCTAGCTCTGCGATGCGGTCTTATTGTGGTAAGCCACTTGATTTCGTTGACTTGAGCTTATCCTCCCTTGATTTATTCTATACTTTCCAATCCAAATTCCCAAATACCCATGCTTAGCAAATTACTCCCATTTCTTAATTCATCATTGACTTCTTGTTCATGCATCCAATTGCATCCATTTTCATCAAAATTTAGCCCCTGCACAAACAAATCATGTCCATTAGATAAGGAACACAATTAAATCTCAAATACAATAAAAAATAATACATTTTAGCTCACAGAACAAGTTCTATTATAGGTAACTATTGGTTACTATACATATAAATACACCCAAGATCATAACTCATTATACACATTAGAATCCATTGCAATCAACTAGAACAACACCTAGCTCAAGCTAGTAACATTAGTTTTCTCATATGAACTCCAAATGATCAAATTAAGTACAAACATGTTTGAAATACACCTTAAACATTGTAATCAAGTACATTAACACTTAGATTCTCAATTATATCATCATTAACTCATTAAGCACTCAAGTTGTCCTCAAAACAAGGCTAAATAAGCCTGGATAACATCACCAAAGTGCATAAATCTACCTTAGATCATCACCCCACACTTAAATCCTTGTTCATCCTCAAACATCTCTTCACTATAAGCCTTATAACCTGAGGTAACTCTACACTTCTACTACATGCAAGACACTCAAGCCAGTACTACTATGTCTATACTGAATGCAAGTAAGCATGTTATGTGTACAATTGAAAGTTCCAGAGCACTACTCCAAAATGTTCTAGACTCCGAAATTGACTAACCACGTTAGAAAACTCATGCACATTCATTACTAAAATACATCATATAAATCACCCAATATTCATCAAACATGTTCCCTCACAGCAAGAGAGTTACCCATAATCACTCACAATAATGTAATTTACAATACAATGTGTACAAGAATTGAATTGCGCTCACTCTCACAAAGAATTCACAAGTTGCACTAGATGATCCATAAGCTTGCCCTTAGTGTAGTTCTTCACTAATATCAGAATGATGAAGCTTAGGATCAAATAGATATTTAATAGTTATAATGTAGGTAAAGAGATGGGTGGGAACTATTTTGTCCAAGAATAGTGACTATCTTTCCTAAGCTCTTTAACACATCATATTATACAATAAAGACCAATCTCTAACAGCCAACTTTACACCACCACTGCTTACCCCTATCTTTTGTTTTGTCCCATA
Organism: Capsicum annuum; assembly: GCF_002878395.1. Classification (NCBI taxonomy): domain Eukaryota; kingdom Viridiplantae; phylum Streptophyta; class Magnoliopsida; order Solanales; family Solanaceae; genus Capsicum; species Capsicum annuum. The sequence continues at coordinate 84,445,176 of NC_061115.1, read as the reverse complement.
TCATTAAGCTCATTTACATACACTATAGTGAGAGTATGTTATGTACAAATCATTAAACTTTACCCTTATTCACACCCATTATATGTTATACACCCTTATGATAGACACTATAAACTTAAGCAACTACCTTAGTTGAGGTGCATAATGTCGAACAGGGCCAAAACAGGTTCATTATAATACAATTGGGCTAAAAATGGGAATTTCTTTAGCACAAATTTCTCTAACTCCCAACTACAACACAACAATTTTTACACACCAATAACTATCTCTTTGGGGCTTGAATTTCACCTTTCTACTACTTGAATTTTCAACTTCTTAACTTGATTAAGTTTGCACTAAAGAACTTAGGATCTTTGGATCAAATTAAGGTCAATCAAAGAAGGGAATTAGGCTACATATAAAGCTGCCAAAGAATAAGCTAAGGATCTATAGGGTTTAACTAGGATAATGCACAAGGATAGGTCAAGTTCTAGATATCATATACAACAAGGAATATACAAACATCTCACACACACATGGCACATGCTCAACCCAAGTGGGATCATCATAGACTCTTAACCAAAAAACCACATGAATTCAAATTAAGCCAACAAGTATAAGAGTCATAATCATGAGCCTATGAGTCTAAAAAGTAGTTATTCACATAACCAACATGCTCTTTGCAACCAAACACTTGCATCATGTATTCAAATATAGTGCCAAGAAGAATATTTTACTCATTCCTTACACAAAAAATTTTCAAATTACTTCTAAAACTGGGAATTTTCCCACCCTACACTTAAGAATCTACTTTGTCCCTAAAGTATACTTAAAAGGTAGAGATAGAAATACTCCCTGAGGCCTCTAGGCCTAGCTAGTAGCATCTATACATATCAAGAGGGTCCGAAGACCTCACACTTAGTCTTCTCCATGCTCTATAGCTCAGGTTTTTCAGTACTCAGACTTCCCATCAACCTGTGACTTAACAAAAACAAAAACTAGTGAAGTAAAAATTAAAAATATTGAAAATGAAACATATCTTAACTTGGGTTGCCTCGCAAGCAGCGCTTGATTTAGTGTCGTGGAATGACCCACATCAACTAATCCATTTTCCTTCATTATCTTCCTCATACTCGGATGCCATCTTCTTATTCATTTATGACCTCTTGAGTGTGAACTCTCAAGGTAAATAGCTCTCTCAACAACAGCCTTTTCATTCTCATAATTTGTATCATTTTAGTCTTGGTTATTGGTGGCTTAGGACACTCAATGAGAAAATCTGAAGAGGCCTTTTATAGAATAGAATCCACCACCCCACACATATTCCCTTCAATTATTGTAATCATGCATAAATATTTGTAGTCGGATAGTGTGTCGAGCGATTTGTGCACTTTTAAAACCTTTTTTTTATCCTCTATCCTCAAAGTGAGTGTACCCTCTCTTACATCTATCAATGCTCCACCGGTCGCCATGAATGGACATCCCAAGATGACTGGTACTTTTTCATCTGCTTGAAAATCTAAAAAAATATAGTCAGCAAGAATAATAAACTTACCAACCTTAATGAGAACATCCTCTATGACTCCTTTAGGTTGGGCTATGGTTCTGTTTGCCGGTTGCAGTAACACAAATCTCGATCTTGGCTTCCCGAATCCTAAAGTGCTGAATAAAGAAAGGGGCATCAAATTGATGTTAGCCCCTAAGTTACTAAGAATATGGACCACCTTAATATTCCTAATTTGAATGGGGAGAGTGAACTTCCCAGGGTCTTTGAGCATTTTGGGAATCTTTTGCATCACCACAGAGTTACACTCTTCATTAAGTGCTACTGTCTCAACATCCTGTAGCTTAACTTTGTTATTGACCACATCCTTCAAGTACTTAGCGTACCTGGGCATTCCCTGTAAAACATCTAAAAGGGAAAGGTTAATATGAGGCTATCTGAATGTGTCAAAGAACTTTTTTAAGCATACTTCATCCTTTGCCTTTATATACTTCTGTGGGAAAGGTAAAAGTGGTCTCTCCTTCACCTATTTATCAAATTTTGTTTTCGATTACTTAGACTTCCTCGAATTTTCAAAAACTCTATCATCTACCTGTTTAGGAACCAAATCAGCATCGACCTTATTAGTTTTCTTTGGAGGTTCTTTATTGAGATCCTTACCACTCCTCAAAGTGATTGCCATAACTTGTTTAGGATTTTCTGTATCACTTGGCAGACCACCTTGAGGCCCGGTATTCTATGCTACTGCTATCTAATCTATCTGCAACTCCAAACTCTTTGTAGCTATTTGTTGGCTCTTTATATCTACTATAATTTATTCCTAAGCAACTAAGATTTGTTTCAGCATCTCTTCCATATTGCTAGTGGCCTAATTTACTTGAGCTTGTGGTTGCTGAACTGTTGTTGTTGGGCATTCCATTACTGATTTGGTGGCTGATTCTGCTGCTTTAGATTGTAGGTATTCCCATAATTAGGCCTTTGAACATTTCCCATAAACATAACTGACTCAGGATTATCAGCACACATATTTGCAAAATGGACATTATTTCCACAAACCACGCACCAATTACTTGTCTACTGAATTGAATTAACCATTTTTGCAGGCTGTGTAACGCCTAATATCATGTTGTTGAACCTAGCGGTTAGTTGATTTTATAATGAACTAATCTGAGAGGATATGGTTGTAAATTGATCCACTACCAACACTCCTACAACCTTTTTTGTTGAATTTTTTGAGTTAGAATGCCATTCAGGATTTCCTTGCAAAATCTGATTTAATAAGATATATAGCTCATCATATGTCAATTCCAAAGCATGACCACCTGCAGCTAAACCTAACAAGTTTTTTGTGTTTTGGTCAAGAGACTTAACAAAAGTGTGAGCTAGTACCTCATTACACTATTGATGATGTGGACAGTTCTAAAGAAGAGCTTTAAACCTCTCCCATGCATGATATAAATTCTTATCTGACTTCTAATTGAAGCACACAATCTCACTATGCAGTCTCGCAATCTTGCCCGATGGAAAAAATTAGATGAGGAATTTTCATAATAAGTTATCCCATGTTGTGATTGAACTTTTCGTTTCAGTGTTCAACCACTTCTTTGCTTACCCTAATAGTGAAAAGAGGAATAGTGTCTGCCTAACATAATCAGTTAACACACCTATAGGAATGAACGTGTCACTAATCTCTAGAAATTTCCATAAATGGACTTGTAGATTTCATATGAAAGTACCACAAACTATCCACTACTGATAAAAAGCTCAACCATGTTCTGTTTTGGCTCAAAGTTAACTCCAGCAATCAATTTCGAAAAAAGAAGGTTAAATTCATCGAAAGTGGGATTGCCACTTTGTGAACTATCCTGTGGGCTGGTTGACTTCATCCATTAGAGTAGGATTATCTTGATCCTAATGAATTTGTGAAATATAAGGGAGAAAGATTGCTTTTCTCCTCAATCGATGAAAGTATTACTCGAGTTCAGGGCTTGGTTCAACCAATTCTCTATCCCTTGCCAGCTTACTAGCCTATAAACCTGTTTCTTGCAAAATAAAACCAAAGACCAAGAGTAAAGCACTAAAGAAATCTAAAAACAAAACTAAAACAAAATTATTTGCCAATTTACCATCCCCTGCAATAGCGCCAAAAACTTATTGCATCCAAGCGCAGACGCAAGTGTACATGGTCTCCCCAAGTAATATAATATCCTTAAATAAATCCAAATATTGATACCTCAAAGAATTGTATCAAAAACTATCTTATTCAAGTTAAACTATGGATATTAAAGTGGTGCAATGAAACCAAAAGTGATTTAAAAGTTTTTAAACTAAAAGTAAACTAAAATATTGCAAAAAAGTAAAGACTTTTGACAAGCAATGGATGAAAACCCAGGGCTTAGGCCATGTTAACAATCATACTCTGCTAATGAACTTCATTCTTTAAATTACTTATCTTGTTTTAGGATTTGTAGGTTTTATAACATGATCATGGCTCCAAACCTCTAATTATCTACCTAACTTAGATATTACAACTACATCATTGGGCGGAGATGTAATAATCCAATTAGATGCATGAAGCTATCATCCTATATGTGAACTAAATAAGGTTTCTAGGTATATCCCTATACTAGTCTCTAATTTTAATTCCTTATTTTATAAAATAATAAGAACCTTTATTTATTCCCGCATTCTATCTTTTTATTCCCCTTCTGAGCTCACAAAGTCAACACTAGATGTATCCTAAGGGTAGATAATCCTTAAAATAGTTATAAAAAGGATAAATAAACAACCAAATATGATACGCAATCAAAACCAAATCAATTCAAAGAAATATAATCCCAGAATAGGTCTTTTAGCCACTCATGGAGATAATCGTAATCAAGATAATTGAATAAATGATAAAATCCATTCAAAAGATAAAGTAAAATAATGAAAACCCTAAATGAAAGTTTTTCCAGACTCCCTCAAAGTTTCCAAGTCGTTCAAGGTATTTCCAATTGATTTAACATGTAACTTTTATAATGGGACTTGATTTTTCAAAGTTTTCACCTCACCGCGATGTGGGGCAAGTTTTATCTATCTAGATCTACAATGTGGTCTAATTACGGTGATCTAATGGATTGTACCTCTCAATAATTACCCTTCACCATGATACAGTTCTATTATTCCGCATCTAGCTCTACGACGCGGTCTTATCGCAGTAAGCCACTCGATTTTATTGACTTGAGCTTATCCTCCCTTGCTTTATTCTATACTTTCCAAGCCAACTTCCTGTATCCCTATGATAAGAAAATTACTCAAATTGTTTTATTCATCATTAACTTCTCATTCGTGCATCCAATTTCATCAAATTTTGCCCCTTCTAGACTTACCATGACTATTAGATAAGGAACGCGATTAAAGCTTAAATATAATAAAAAAAATAACACATTTTAGCTCACAAAAGAAGTTCTATTATAAGTGAATATTGGTGATTGGACATATAAATACTCCCAAGATTAGAAATCATTATATGTATTAGAATCCATCGCCATCAACTAGAACAACACTTAGCTCAAACTAGTAACACTAGTTTTCTCATATGAATGCTAAATGATCAAATTAAGTAAAAACGTGTTTGTATTATACCTTATACACTGTAATCAAGTACTTGGATACTTAGATGCTCAATTATATCATCATTAACACACTAGGCACACAAGTTATCCTCAAAATAAGGCTAAATAAGCGTGGATAACAACACTAAAGTGAATAAATCCACCTCAAATCAATCAGGTACCTATTTCTATCATATCTGATCCTGGTATGCATTTTTAATCTAACTTTTGGTAGTCGTTTCATAAAGGGTTGGGGATTAAGGTTAGCCTGAGTACTAATTTTCATCCACAAATGGATGGGCATATAGAGAGAACTATTTTAGAGGATATGATTCATGCGTGTATGTTTTTTATAGTGGTATTTGGGTTGATCATCTACCTCTTATAGAGTTTGCTTACAATAATATTACCACTCTAGCATTGGGATAGCCCTTTTTTAGGCATTGTATGGTAGGAGATATAGATCTGCTATTGGGTGGTTTAAGCTTGGTGATCTGTTTGATCTAAACTTGGTTTATCAGGCTATAGTAAAGGTGAAGGTGATTCAAGATAGACTTAAGATTGCCCAAATTCATCAAAAGTCCTATGTGGATATAAGATATAGAGACTTAGAGTTTGAGGTTGGGGATAGGGTGTTCCTAAAAGTGTCTCCCAAGAAGGGAGTGATGCAGTTTGGGAAGAAACAGAAGCTGATTCCTCAGTATGTTAGTCCTTATGTCATTTTTAAAAAGGTTGGCAATGTTGCAAATGAATTAGGGTTTCCTTCTAGCTTGAGCTCCATTCATTCGGTGTTCCATGTATCTATGTTAAAGAAGTGTGTTGGTGATGTATCTCAAGTGGTGCCTATCGAGGAGACTGGTATTTTAGATTCTCTATCCTATAAGGAGATCCCAGATGAGATCTTTGATCATCAGGTTCATTAGTTGTAGACCAAGGATGTGGCCTCAATAAAGGTTTTTTGGAGGAACCATAAGGTGGAAGAGGATACTTGGGAAGCGGAAGAGGAAATGAAGTCCAAGTATCCGTATTTGTTTTCCAAATGGGATATTCATGCTTAAGGTATGTGTTCTTCATAATATCTTTGTTTTCTGGTTTTTGATTAAAGAAAAGGTTAATTTCTTTGCGTTTTGTTTTCTAACTTGGTAAAAAGTTAAAATGGGGTGTTGGGAGATAAATCGTTCTTATACTACCTTTTCCATCATTTAAGGATGAATGATCAAAGTGGTGGATAATTGAAACACCTTGGGTTCTGGTCCTTAGAAACTTCTTGAGTTTTAAACTATCTAGACATCATACGACTACGGTTACTTGTCGTATGATAGGGTACGATTTAGGGGGTCTTGGTCATATGGTAATTAGTATGGTTTTTTTGTTTCTATCTAAGGAATTATTGGATCATACTATTCATATGTTAGGGTACTAGTAGTATGATGGCATACCATATGATGCCTTAAGTCTAACCTAGAGGAGTCTATTCTTCCTAAGGTACGATTCTAGGGTACTTATCATATCCTTGGATACCAATTGGCTTTGATGGTCGTATGTTGGATAGTGTTGGAGTCCAAAGGATTCCTAGGGTATGAGTGGTGGGTACCACTCGTATGGTAGAGTACAATTTGAGGGGGTGTGGTCAATCCTTCCTACGAGAAATTTGTATAATTTAAGTTGAGGGTATTCTGGACATTTCTCGTCTTAACCTCTTAAGACCCCATGTCATAAACAATATTTTTGGGGATTCATTAACCTATTTGCAATGCTTCATTAACCTATTTACAATCAATCAAACTCTCTTTAAAACGCTCAAATTCTCTCGAGGCTCTTGGGTCATGAAAGGTTAGGGTTTCTTCAATAAGATCAATATGGGGCTTACAAGGATGATTTCTCTCCGTATTCTTCATAATATAAGAAATGTTACACCTTCCTCATTATTATTTCAACTAAGGGAATGATTTAATGGATGGTTTTCATGGCATAATTGTGGCAGGGTTTTGGGTTTGGAATTATAAGTTGGAGGTTTTGGTTATAAATGGTTAGTTATGGTTTTCCCATGTCTTAATTATGGGTTTTCATGTTTTAATAGTGGTTTTAATATGTATTTGCATGGGAATGGATAATTGGAACTTGGATTTAGGTTTGGAAACTATATGCCCTTAACATTTTTGATAAAATTTCTATGACAAATTTTTTGTTACATTGTTGAACATTTATTGAAATCTTTGCATAGTATAAAGTGGTACTGGAACCCTAAATTGATTCGGATAGTTTTAAATTGTTTTTAAGATTAAATGGTAAGGTCTTGGTGGTCATGGTTATGGTTAATTGAAAACCTTGAGGGGTACTTAGGAATCCCCCAAGCAAACATAATAATGAACTACTTGTGGGGTACTTGGGAATCCCCCAAGTAAAGTAAATGACAATGGAATCTCTGGGTATATGGGAATCCCTTATTTTAAAAGGTTGGCTAAGGACATTGCTTACAAGCAATAGTCGGTAAGACGATACCACTTCTTACAGCCTTGGTTAATAAAGAATTGACTTGGTGGTTTGGTTTTTTGCTAATGGATTTAATTAGGCAATGATGACAGGGTGTGATAACTAACCATGAAGGTGTGATCCAATAGACGGACACTGGAAACTCATGTTTGCCAACATAAAGATTGTTCATAATGGCCACATACTATACCCATGGGGTACACAGGAATCTCCCATAAGTTACACTTGTACATATGTATCATAGAGAGCGAAGGGTACAAGAGAATCCCCTACTCCTATGGTATCTCCATTTTTTGTGGCTATAATATCAGGGCTCATTCAGGAGGTAACACTGGGATCATATATCCCATGGTACACATACCCAGGTTAATGGTTTTAAAGGTATGCTAAACCCGGTTCCCTTTCCCGACATAGATTATATATATATATATATATATGTATGATGATGAAAGCATATAGTTGTTTCCTTGGTTTTAAAGGTTGGCATTATTTTATCCTTATCCTGAGTACTTTCTATCGTTCACCCGCTAACTCTCCTTTCGATGTCTTTATCCCCACGTGATACAGGAACCAGCCATTCTACTGCTCCTACTCAATAGCGGATTTAGGATCATGATGTGATGGATTGAAGTGGCAAGGTTCCATACTCCGAAAGGCTCCATTTTATGTCATCGATTTCATTACAGACTTTGGTCATTTCATAAACTTTGGTTTTGGCTATGGTTGGGGGAATGTCCCGATAAGATATTTGTTTACTTTTGGATAGATGCTTTGTGGAACATCTATGGGTTGGTATGGGCGGTGTTGATAGTGGTGTCATCCTTGGAATTGGTATTAGTATTGGGGTTGACATCGTTGGACTATATTTGATTTATGATTGTTTTATTTTGTTTAGTAATATATAAATATATATATTCAGAATTTGCTATGGGGTATAGGGCGGTTACATTAGGGTATTGGGGGTGGTCTCTGGTCCTGGTTGAGCTTGAGGCACCCGACACAACTAGGCCCTAGTTTGGGTCATGTAGAAACCTTTATAAATAATCCTCCTAGCACACATATATGAAATAATCCCCATTGTCTTACCTCTAACAGCTCTCTTCCTCAGAATCGGGGGTGCATCGGGAATGGCTAAGGTAATTGCTTTGGCAAAACAATCCATGACTACATGATAACGGGATAACCAGTCTATGCGTAGAATCACATCAAAATCCTCCATGTCTAATATAATAAGATCAACATGAGTATCAATATCCCTAACAGTCCGAACACAGGATCTGAACACTTGATCCACTACTAAAGAATCACCCACGGGAGTATATAGACATAATGGGACAGATAATAGATCCCAAGATAACTCTAGCCATATAGCATAATAAGTATACATATAAGAATAAGTGGATCCTAGATCAAATAAATCAAAGGTTGATTCACATCCCACCAGAATGATATCTATAACAACAACAACTGAAGATTCAGCCTCAGGTCTACTAGGTACTGTATACAACTGACCATGCCCACTACCTAGCTGGGCTCCTTACTGACCATCTCTCCTACCTACCTTGAAACCTTTACGTGTACCCTGGGGACCAACCCTATAACCATGAGAACCATATCTAGTTGAGGGATGAACTGCTCTAGTAGGGGGAACACTAGTCTAGAGAAATAATTTCCCCATAACTAGGGCACTCTCATGAATAATGACCACGACCCATACAACTATAACATCTCCCATGAGCTTATCTAGAACTTAAAAATCTTGTTGACCCGAAATAACCACCATGACTAGAATAAAAAAAAGATGAACCCCTCAAAGACTGACCGCTACCCTAACTTGGGCGGTCACTGACACTAGACTGACCTCCGTTGGAAATCTAGAGCACTACCTGGATAGGTCTACTAGGCTGTCTCTGAGGTTAATACGACTGACACAGTGGGTACCCACCCTAAGACACACTACTTTTGAACTGGGAGCTACTACGACTCATACTGAAACTACCTTAAAATCAAAGGCTCTTATCACTTCCCTCTTAGAGAATTGAGCCCATGTAAAAAATAAAGATCCAACTGGCCTAGAATCAAGATGACCTGTCCAACATTATGGAGAAGACAAGTCCAACTAAAATTTAGTGTAATCCACACCACGAGTCTTAATTAGGCCCAAATTATGGATCCTATCCTCACAAGCAATAAAAAACTCATATGCATCCTCACTCGGTGTAGTAGAGAACCTAGGTGGAGCCAATCTCAAAAATCTACCCAACATCCCCTGCTCCTTCGTAGATATAACAGGATGGACAACCACTGGCTAAGAAACTATAGGCTGAGCATCAATAGGCATAGCATGGACCTAATCTTTCGGAGCCGCAGCTACAGGTTTTATCCCATGCGTCCCTGCCTCATTACCACTATAATTTATAGAATATGTACTTTCAGACAGTGCACCACCAACCAACCCCAAAATTTGAACCAAAGCATCTCTGAGAAATAAAGAATAAATAAACCCCGAGGTAGCATGAGCTGGTCCCTAGCTCACTACTGGCTACGGTAAAAAAACCACTGGCTCAAGAGCGGAAATAGGGTCTAGAGACGGCCCTCTGTCTAGGCCCCTATCTAGGTACACATATCAAGGTTGTACACAACCTCTAGGTTATCCAAAAATAGTGATATGATCCCTAGGATTGAGTCTCGAGACCCTCATCTTATGTAGGGGTAGCACGTGTCCTAGCTATCTACGAAAGAGTGAATAAAAGGAATGTTTTATAAACTAACTCAGACTCTTAGCAAGAAATAAGCAAAGGAAGTGAAGAACTCATAAGAATGTCCTATATCCTCTCGAGGATAAGAAACGAACTTTATTTTTTTTATTTGCAAAACTCTACTAGACTTTTTCTCTTATACCAACTATACCGAAGAAACCTAAACTATGATACAAATTTTTCATGACCCAATTTACGAGTTATAATAGAACCTACTTTATCCCTCTAGTAAGTAAGCCAAATTGTAACTTGAAGCTATTCACAATGGGTTAACTTGGTGGGAAATGCCCAACAAGAGGAAAAAATACAGAATTGCAACTTATAAATAAGGCAATAGAAGTAGTCTAAAGGTAGACATAACATAGAAAAACATCCAACGACTGTGTAGGGAAAGTATAAGAGCTACTCTAAATAAAACTCAAGTTCTAAAATAGTCAACACATTTTTATGGAAAAAAAAGAATAGACATAATAAGGTGGGGGAAATAGGAAACTCCAACTCCAAGAGCTCACCCTATCTCCAAAATCCAACACAGAATTACTGACGAATTAATGGTGGCAACTAGTACTCAGATCTTCACTAAAAAGGTATAGAATTATAGAATGAGTACCAAAACCATGGGTGCTTAGTAGGCATCATCGACCGACTAAGATAAATCATGATACAACTATGATAAAATAAAAGATAACATAACAATGTCAAGCTAAGGAAGCAAACCTGAATTTACTCCAACACCACGATACATGAATAAGTATATAACCGGAATAATAGCATATCATGAAGAATCAAACGCATGTAATAATGACTACAAAATTGACACCCATAAGAAAGTATGTATGAAAAAGTAAATAACCCAAAAAAGGCACCCATAAGTCGGAGGGTACAATTGAGTAGAACATAAATTAAACCACCATCGTTTGCCATTTCCCAAGATACAACTAGAACCCATCCATGTCATGCCTTATTATAATTATTTTATCACTTATTGACTTAGCCAGTATCCCTATTCTCACTTATTATGCCCCCAAATCCATCAATATCATACCATCAATATCTTAGTAATAGTCGAACTCAAACTGGTAAACATGTAATCAATAACATAATCATCCTCCAAACTCAAATTGGGTATATATATATATATTGGCAATATTATATCATCTTCCATTTTTGAACCGAGTTTATTCTTCATCAATATCATCATTAATATATGGACTCTTACTGAAAATTATATCATCATAATCTTTATAAATAGCATATCCACTAGCGTAATCAATTGCATAACCACTAGCATGATTAATAGAATGCCCCTAACATAATCATTAGCATAATCAATAGCATAACCTCTAACAAAATATTAGCCTAATCACTAGCATAATTAATAGCATAATCACTAGCATAATTCATATCATAATTGCTAGAATAATTCATAGCATAATCAATAGCATGATCGCAAGCATAATCACTAAGCACGAACCCTTAATGCTAATCCATCATAACCATCAATTTCTAAAGTTTCTCAATAACCATTTTCAAGGCATACAACAAACGTACAAAAGGTTTTCAATAACAAACACAAATCATGGCCTAAGGAGGGTCAAGGAACCCACTTCTAAATCTCCAAAGTATATTTTAAGTCAAGTTCTATCCCAAACTAAGATAAGATATTTAAATCCATTTTTATATGTCAAACAAGCCTCAACAAACCTAAGATAGAGATCTTACCTTAAACACGAGCAACTAAGCCTGTCATGCCTAGTTTATAATTTTCAAATAGCCTAAAATGTCCAACTAACTCAAGTATTTCAATTTTTATCACCAATACCTAATAACTATCCCAAATCTAACATAATATCATAAATACTATGAACCAGCTCAATCTAAGAAGGGGAAATGCTAGCCTACCTGGATATCATAAAAATCTCAAAGAATATGCTAAATCATCGACTTTCCCTTCTGAGAAGCTTTGACAAGATGTCATTCTATCAAAGTCACATTATACTTATCAATACGAGAACAATGATACCCATATTGCACCATTGTTCTTTGGGTTTAAAAATACTCAAAAATTCCATGTGGGTCCCATTTATGAAAATCAAATTTTTAAAACCAACCCAACATTCTCTTATACTCAAGGGATAATTACCCTAAAAATAGGTAAAATCTAAGCTACATCAGTGCTAACAATCAACTTATCAAGTTTTTGGGATTTTAAACGAGAAATTAGAAAATCCACCACGAATGAGAAGAAATATTACCTCATGATTCCTAGGAAAATCATAAAATAATCATTACCCAAGCTCCCAAATCACCCATAAGAGTTCATCCTAAGATTTCCCTAATATTAAGGGTTTTATACTCTTGAGAATGGATGTGGAATGGGGAAATGAGTTAAAAGGGGCTTTTTATTCTTTTCCCAAGTGTCTGGGTATTGCAATTGCGACCTGACCCTCGCGATCGCTATATATGGTGGCTGCCAATGTGACTCTATATCATGACATAGCATCACGATCGCAGCACTTAGTGCCTACCAAGGGTTTTGTAATGGTGACCCCTGGATTGCTATTGGCAATTGCACCAGATACAACTGAGATTTTGAATCATCCAGAATTCAAATCCCGTATATACAGGCGAACTAGGATACCATACCAAATTTGATATTTTGGACTTTATAGAGCTTTCAAAATTTACATTCAAGGTAATTTCAAATAAAAATGGATCCCATACCCATATTTCATTTTCTTAACTTTCTAACCATACCCAAATTTGAAATAAACTTGATGTCTCAAGACCCAAACAAAGTGTCCACCTAGCCTAAAATCAATATTTTGGAGCTGCTGGAATAGTTAGAATTAGTATATAAGTTCATTTGACTAAAGTTTTTGCCTGGTAGCCAGTTTGAACCAGAAAAGGTTTCAAAATAGGAAATTATCTCTAAAAAGCAAATGAACTGCCAAGTATCTAAACTATCAGTCCTAGCAAGTCATAAATGACTTGATTAAGCTATAAGAAATCTCTAACAATGAAAATAAGTGGAAATATGTAAATAACCTAAAGGGTCATTACAGTGGTGGAGGTCGTACTGATGCGATCTGAATGTTGAGAGATGTAATCTATATTATGAGACAATATAGCACAAAAAAGTATGCAATCAGTAATTTAAATGTACTGAGTATGTGAGATAGGAAATAACTAATATAATAAGACATGATAAATATAACATGGTAAACTAATGCAAACCAAGTAATAAGCATTTGTTGAATAATAAACTAGATAACTGAATACAAGGTCATGCAAAGATTTAAACTGCAACTATAAACTGTAGATTATAGGAGCTACTAATAATCAACATAACCCAATCTAAGCTAACTAGGGTCTGTCCTATAACCCCAGCTAGAAGGGTGTTCAGTATCTTATCAAGGGTACAAACACTGACTGGCGTGGATCCATTAAGTTGATTTCTAAAAGGACAAAAGGTCAAGCCTAGTCTGATGGGTGACCCCTTAAAATCTATGGTGGAGCTATTTTTTTGGGACTTAGAGACTTCTACTAAAGGTCTCATCCTAAATGGCAGATGATCCTTCATCCCTGCATATGGCCGATGCTAAGTACTACTCCCAACTAAATGACACCAATAACTACAATGTTCAATGTTAATAATCATCCGTAGTCTGAAAATAAATACATTATTTGAAAAAATATAAAGTATGTGAACTTAGGATATAGTATCCAAAAGTATTTGCATTAAACTATCGATATCGGGTTTTCATAACTCACCATATTTAAAAAAATACAACTATTATGCCAATTTCGTAAATTTAATAAATTTAAAGAATTTAATGACTTAAGTCCAACAATCATGGATTTCACAATATAACTAGGTTTGTGATCATGGTTATGTAATAATACTAGAATTCATGATAAATGGGGATTATAACTCAATGACACAAAGGGACTGAGATATCAATGAATTTGTCAATAGTCATGAACCTTAAATTGTGAAGAACGACCTAAACTGGAGAATTGGGTTAAATTTGGGACTCAATGAGTTAAAGGGGATCCATTGATAAAATATCACATACCTAAAGTTAGAATCTATGAATAATTCTTTGGAATTCGTATTCTAAATAAAATGAACCCTAGCTCTGCCTTAGGAAAAGAAATAGCCCCTTTTCTCTATTTGAAACTAAGTGTCTGATGTTTTTCTGAATAATCAGGACTTAGAGTAATATTAACCTTAATCATAAGGCTTGAAATATCCTAAATGGCATATTTTTTATGTTAATAGAGTGGGAAAAGATCTATATATCCCTTTAAAATTCGTAATTAAAATTTATGGAGAGAGATGTCCGGGATATTAAGACGAATGTGAAACCAACCTATGATTGTGTTTTGTAATCATAGTTGGGATCTATATGAGTGCTATTCAAACATGATTATATGAGCCTTGGTATGATTGTGGGATCTACCTACGATCATAACTTGGTTCATAGATTTGAAGGTTCAACCAGTAGCATCTATAGGACTCATGATCATGCCTAGGATCATGGTTTTAAAGAACGATCGTGGTTCCCTCTTGTTGTATAAAAATACACTTGAAATTTAAGATGTTGGGGTTTTTTCGATTAGATGATACCATTGTATGATCATAAAATGTAACCACGCTCGTGGTTTGACTCAAGATATCTTACTGCAGGAATGTGCTTTACTAAAAAGGCTGTAACTTTTCACCCTTGTTTCTTATTGAGGTAA
This sequence comes from Capsicum annuum, assembly GCF_002878395.1. Classification (NCBI taxonomy): domain Eukaryota; kingdom Viridiplantae; phylum Streptophyta; class Magnoliopsida; order Solanales; family Solanaceae; genus Capsicum; species Capsicum annuum. Next base: position 84,430,096 of record NC_061115.1, on the reverse strand, counting down.
AACTAGATGCTCTTGAAAAAAAAATTAAACTATATATCATTTGGTGGGTCTGGATCTTAAAAATACATAAAAATCTTGAAGTTATGTTCATTTAAATCTAATTATTTCTTAAGGAATCAATTAATAAGGGTGGTTTGGCTTAGTTAAGGAATATGAGGTTCTTGTGGCCTTAGTCCATGGCCAAATTCATTATCATACTATTAAAAATTGATGTTTAATTCTACAGAAACTTGAGTCATGGTTCATAGGTACTTTGTCAAAATAACCTACAATCTCATAAAGATCAATAAAACGGGGACTGAGCTTTCATTGCTTCCCAAATCATTTTACCCCCTTCATAGGTGAAGCATCTAAGAAGAAAAAATCACCAACATCAAACTTCAGATCCCTTCTTCTCACATCTACATAGTACTTCTGATGGATCGGATCCATTTTCAAGATTTCTCTAATTAGTTGAACTTTCTCCATAGCCGTATAGACTAAGTATTGCACTATTAATATGCTTCAATAACCTCAAACCGGCCAATAGCATATCTACACCTCCTTTCATAAAGTGCCTCAAATGAGGCCATATAGATATTGTAGTAAAAGTTGTTATTATAAGAAAAATCAATCGAAGAAATATGATCATCCCAACTACCATTAAAATTGAGCATGCAAGCTCTAAATATGTCCTCTACAGTCTGAATGGTCCTTTCTTCCTAACCATCTATCTATAGGTGAAAGGTTATACTAAGATGAACTTGGGTACCAAGACCCTTATAAAATGCCTTCTAAAAATAAAAAGTAAATTGAGTGCATCTATCTAAAATGATTGTTAAAGGTACCCCGTGCAATTTTGTTATCCCCATAAGTTAGATTTTAGCATAGTCCTCAATTAAATCTAAAGTGTTGAAAAGCATAAAATGGGGTGACTTAGTCATTCGATCCATGATAACCCAAATAGATTCATGTTGTTGACAAGTGTGAGGAAATCCAGTGATGAATTCTATATTCACTATGTCTCAATTCTAAGTAGGAATATTAATTTCATGAAGCATGCCACCAGGTCTTAGGTGCTCAGCCTTAACCTGCTGGCAATTTGGACACTTAGTCATAAATTCCATTATATCCTTATTTACATCATTCCATTAATAAACTTCCTATAAATAATGTTACATCTTAGTGGCTCATGGGTGAATAGAACACTAAGAACCATGATCCTTTGCTAGCATCTGCTATCTCAAGTCATTTACATCAAGAACACATAGTCTGTCTTGTTAGCAAAGAACACCATCTATCACTCGATAGAAACCCTCAATCTTATAACTTTGGACTATTGCTTTCAATATAATCCAAATAGGATCATTATTTTTCCTTTCTTTAACCTCGACTACCAAAGAGGATACTGAACTATTTTGGAGCAAAATGCTACATTCGGCTAAATCTACCAATTGATCTCCAGTCTAGACAAGCTATGAACCTTTCAAGCTAGAACTTTTTTCTCATACTCTACATGAGCAACACTTCCCATAGATAATTTGTTAAGAGTGTCGGCCACCATATTATATTTACCCGAATGGTACAAAATACATATATTTTATACCCTTTCAATAACTCTAGACATTTTCTCTTATAGAGTTTTAGATTTTTTTGATTGAACACATACAAAAGACTCTTATGATCGGTGAACGCATCAACATGAACCCCATAGAGTTAATGCCTCCAAATATTTAAGGAAAAAACATTTGTTTCCAACTCAAGATCATGAGTCAAGTAGTTTATCTCATGATGCTTGAGTTGTCTAGAGTCATATGCTAACCTTTCCTTGCTTTACCAGCACACAACCAAGTCCAATCATAAAAGTATCATAGTAGACTAAAAAACCATCAGAGCCCTTAGGAAAAGTTAAAACAGAAGCGGTGGTGTGTCAAGTGTTCAAATCCTGAAAAGTACTCTCACAAAAATCAGACCACTAAAATTCAACTTCCTTTTGAGTTGACCTAGTTATGGGATAAGCAATAAAGGATAATCCTTCAACAAACCATCTGTAATAATTGAATAACCCAAAGATACTCCTAACATCTACTGGAGAGATAGGTCTAGGCCAGTTTCTCATTGCTTCTGTCTTTTAAGGATCAACCCAAATGCCTTCACTAGAAATAATATGATTAAGGAATGTTACTGATTTCAACTAGAATTTACACTTGCTGAATTTTGTGAATTAGTGATGATTTATAAGAGTCTATAAGACAAGCTTCGAATTATCTGTGTGTTCATCCATATTCTAAAAATAAATGAGGATGTAATCTATAAATACAAAGACAAACATGTCTAAATACTACTTAAAAACCTTTTTTATCAAGTCCATAAAAATTGCAGGAGTATTCATTAGTACAAAAGACATAATAACAAATTCAAAGTGACCTCACTGAGTTCTGAAGGTTGTCTTCGGAGTGTCATGTTCTCTGACTCTGAGTTGATGATAGCCTGATCTGAGGTGTATCCTAGAGAAAAAAATTTCACCCTAAAGTTGGTCGAAAAAGTAATCAAATTTGAAAGTGGGATACTTATTTTTGATAGTGACCTTATTCAACTGATAGTAGTCAATGCACATTCTGCGAGAATCATCTTTTTTGCATACAAAAAAATTTGGAGCACACGATGAGAGAAGTTGGGCTAAATAAAACCTTTTTCTAAGATATTGGTCTATTATTTATTCAACTCTTTAAGCTCAATTAGAGCTATTTTGTAGGATAGAATCGAAATAGGTTGGTTATTTAGAAAGGGATCCATTCTGAAGTCAATTTCACATTTGGGAGAATCTTTGGGTAGATCATTTGGGAACACTTTTGGAAACTCATTTACCACGTAAATAGAACCAAGAGTTAGGTATTTGGATTTAAACACTTAAATCAAATAAGATGATAGATACACCTTTTGGAGATCAGCTTTCTATCCTTAATTTAAGAGGCAAACTGACCCATAAGCACTAAGGTACTACCCTTTCACTCTAGAATTGGTTTGTTTAGAAACTGGAATTGGACTACTCTCTTCCTACAATCAATAGAGGAATAGCAAGAGTTTGGTCAATCCATACAATGAATGACATCGAAATGTACCATGTCTAATTGTACAAGATCAACTAATGTGACTTTCTTGAAAATATGTAGTTGGGAAATTTTTTTATACCATCTAGCTATGACTAGGCCACTAACTAGAGTAAATACTGTGAAAGATTCTAAGAAAATTGTATTGACATCAAAGTCCACTTCTATATACAGAGTCACAAAATAAAGTGTGGCTCGAAGATCTAATAATGCATAAAAATGAATGTGAAAGACCTGTATATAACACTGACTATATTAGGAGAACCCTCCAGATCCAGTTAAAGCTAGAGGGAATAAAACCTATTCTAGAGTTATCCACCAGTTGAACTAGATGAGGCAACCTGCTGAGTCGAGCGACTGCTGGAGCTGCTAAAGAGTTGGACTGACTTTGCTGATGGGTATCCCTATATTTCTATGAAGCCAATAGGCATTTCCACAGTCTGGCCTGGTTTTCCATACTTAAAACAAACATCACTACTATCCATACACACATACTTATGGTTTCTATGGCATTTCTTGCTAACAGGTTGGTACAAATACTACTCACACTACCCTGGGACTTAGAGCCTGGTGCTCTACTTCAATTATCTTGATTGAACTTGGGAATTAAGGTACTATTAGAACACAGGGCTGGAGTTAAAGATTTTAGGTAGAATTGAGAATGATTTTTCCATCCAACCTTTGTTGACAGAAATTAAAGCTACTTGTCCTACCCTCTTACTCTCTCTTTCATTCTCCTTGATTTTGTCTTCTTTAATTTGTTGAGAATAAACCATCAGCTTAGAGAATCTCCTTCAACAACATAGCATTCCTACACTTATTAACCTCATTCTCAGAAAAAACAGACATAAACTTGCTCATTTGGGCCTTAGAATCAACAACCATGGCCAGATCATACCTTTTTAACTGAGTAAACTTAAGGGAATATGCCTTTACACATTCTATCCAACTTTTGATTTATGAATTCCTGTACCTTGGCCTCTCTCAGCTTAAGTAGGAAGAACTTATCCAAAAATGCAACAAGAAACTCATCCCATTCTACTGGTTCTATGTCTGCAATCCTCCTTTTATTGCGTATACCAGGTATGATCTACTCCTTATAGTTGATAGGCAGCTAGGTTGACACTTTTAGTTGGATAACACCCATCATCTCTATAAAATTTTTAAATTTATCAACAAACTCCTGTGGATCCTCCTCAGACTTAAACCCAAAGAACACTAGAGGATTCATCTGAGTGAAGTCTTGGACTTTGGCTACTATTGCATTAACTATCGGGTTGGTTGGTACAATATCCAAATGGTTATTTTGGGTGGTCAGGGACTAGTCTAAGGATGTAAAATCATCCCTGAATTTGGCACAAGATACTTGTTCATTCATAGGGTTTTCTAGAGCTAGTGATGGTGATTGTTGATTCTCAACACCACTATCATTTCCACTCCTCCTTTTGTTTGTTCTCTGAGGGATATTCTATAAAAGTGCACATAATGAGTTAGAAGAAGTTTTAACAGAGCTCAAACTTTATTACATGATATGAACATAAAAGAAGGGAAGCTTTCCTAAAATGTCTCATAGCCTCTCAGACATAAGTATGGTGCATTTCACAGTCGCAACTTTTAGACATCCTAAGACACTTGAAATCTGTTTCTCTAATACCAAGTTTGTTATGACCCGAGACTACCCCCTAGTTATAAAATGATTCCTAGAGGCACAAGTGATTCCAAGCTAACCCATGGCCTTGTAAAACACTAAGAATATAAAAATAATTGATAAAAATGCTTATGTAGAAGCTGCACTGAATAATGAAATAAATATTTAAAATAAAACCCAATCAATAATAACTGAATCTAAGATCACAAGCTAAACATCTAACTATAAGTCTAAAAATATCTACTAATACTGGTTGTTAGGACAAGACCCAGCTAACCCTAACTGCCTGAAAATTGAGAACGATAAAAACATAATGAAATGCTGATATTATCTCTTGAATAATAAGTACACACCAAGTACTGCATCTAAAGTGGTAGGAGTTCAGACTATACACGATCTGAATGTTGAGCATCAAAACCTATATTATGAGATAATATAGCATAAAATCAAAGTATGTAATCAGTACTTTGAATGTACTACGTATATAAGATAGAAAATAACTGATATAACTAGAAATGATTCATTCAACATGGTAAAGTATTGTAAGACCAAGTAATGAGCATGTGTTGTATATTAAACTAGATAACTGAGTACAAGGTTATACAAAGATCTGAATACAAACTATAAATTGTGGACTATGGGAGTAACTGATGTCGTATAAAACCAACCTCCAAAGAAGTATGTTTCAATTAACATTAAATATAGTGACCCAAACTAGGTTGGGGTCGAACTCATAGGGAATGCATGGAATTATACCTTTAACTTGACGAAATAATAGGTAGTGCGGAAAACTAAATATGGTATGGAAGTCACAGTAACATGTAACCAATCTTGAGTACTTGAGATTGTAAACAATAGAAGACAACCACTAGTATTGCGTTCCCCCTGACTTGTAAGTTCATAAAATTATCGTGTTCAACTTACCTATCCTACTGCTCTATGATCACGTAAAAGATACACTTTTAATTGAAAGATTATGAAATCACTGTCAAATATAGTAACCAAAAAAAGGTTGGGGTCAAATCCCAAGGGAATACGTGGAATTATGTGTCTTAACTGTTGTAGTCAATGGGCAGAACTGGAAAGTAAATGGAGGTTTTAAAGTGATAATATCGAACAAGTAGCTAATATCAATTCTAGTTGTAATTCAATGATAGGAGAACACTAGGGTTATGTTCCCCCTATCTTCTAAATCAGTAAGCTTCTTGTGCTCAATCCAACTATATAACTGCTATGCATGTAGAGTCTGGTAAGATAGGCATCACCAACTGCCTCTCGACATGATTTAGTAAATTTCATTCATCTCCTCTCAGTCTTAGTGTGTCACCTTACTAACCCTTACCTTGAACCCCAGTTACAACTATATCCTTTCGGACTCAAGTTGATTAGATAGGAGTTAACTGGGTTAATAATAAACTACAAGTAAGATTATTACAACAATTAACCTCAAATCACTGTTGTGATTTCCTTTTCACAATCTCTACCTTCCTCTCAGGTTCGTAGTGAATACAGGCTATATCTTAGCATTTGCATTCCTTAAGAAATCAATAAAAGTGAATGAAACCCCAAAACATACAACAATAATAGTCTAGAAGGATAGAATACTTTCCTTACTTCGTTATGTAGCTAGGGTTCCCACAACCCGAGCTATGGGAGATTAGTTGCTCATGTTTGTTTAACAATTAAAGAAATCCATATTTGAAAACATTCAACAATCACACAATAATCAATAACTTAAAATACCAAATCTTTAACTTAATTAACAACCAAAATCAATACAAAATTATTCTAAGACCAAAGACAGATCTCAAAATTAGAATATATGTTTGTGAGTACAAAGAGAGCATAAATTGAAAACAAAACATCATTGGATATTTATAGAATACATGGAAATCCTAAAAATCAAATCCCGTATGAAAAAAGAAAAAACAAAGTCGGTGGATACTTACTAAGTCAACATGTAGACCATATTTTGAGCATGCGGACTGTATGTTAGACTAAGTATGTTGCCACCCTTGAATCCTGGTTCTTCAACTCTCTGTACTTTTGCATTTTTGTATAGACTAAGTCTACATACAGGTCGTATGTTGAACATGCAGACCGTATGTTGACTTAGTATGTTTATTTTCTTATTTCTCCCGTAGCTTGTCTTTGGACTTCGAGTTCTCAACATAGGTTTCTCACATACACTAAGTATGTAGCACATACGCCCCAAAGTTGACTTAGTATGTACCTGAAAACTTCTCTTTTCTTCTTTTTCTTCAGAATTGCATCCAAAACCTAGTTTCCTACAAAACATACCCAAAATGCATCATATCTAACAAAATATCCTATGAAACTTGCATATTCTGATAGTTTTAATCATCAAAAGTACTATATTTCTATAGCACATCAACACCCTAAACTTAGAACTTTTGCATGTCCTCAGGCAACACTATACTATAAAACAAAACAAAACAAAATACGATGCTTAACTAAGAGAATCTAAGTTATCCAAGGTAGGCAGTCAACACTTTAATCTCAAACCACAAGACCCTCTCATATCTTATCCTTTGGTATATAACCATGAATCATAACAATGTGACACAATTCGATCAAGATATGGAATTACATTAGCAAATACAGTATGCATGTATATACAAGTTATATTACCCAAAATAAGTAAACAGCTAGCAATATGATTCATATGCCCTCACAGCAAAGAAGTGTGAATCACTCAGATAAAATAATGCATGTCAATACAGGGACAATCAAGAGATGCTCAGACTCAAAATAGAAGTTCCAATTAGTATGCATCAAAAACCATAGGCTTGCCCTTATTTTCTTCACTTGAGTTTTCAGACAATCAAGTTAGGTTCACTATAGGACTTTATTCGTCTTGTAATGTAGGCTTGGGAGCTGGTATGGTACATATGGATATATCAAGTGACTAATCCTTCTTGGTACTACAACTACTTTTGGGGTCCAATCTTTAACCTACTTCCTTTTTTTCACCCCTGTTTCTTCCTTTTTTATTATTTGTTGCATATTCAGGTTGAGTGTGGTCTTTATTTTTTTTCACTTTTTTCCAAAAAAAATTCTTTTCTTTATATTTTATTTATTCTTTTTCTTTTCTTTCTTTTTTATTTTTATTTTTCTACTACACTTTTCCCTACTATCTTTTTCTCTTATTTTACCCTTCTACATACCCACTTTACATTACACACCCCTATGATAGCCACTCTCAACTTAAGCGATTTGCATGAGTTAAGGCGCACAATGTCCGAGAAAGAATGGGCCAAAATAGGTTATTGAAACACAAATGGGAAGGTGAAAGGTGTACCAAGAAAAATAGGTTATAGGCTCAAAATTAGGGATCAAGGGATACAATTTACAGATGGAAGGTCATTTAGGCTAAAAGTGGACTAACATAAAAAATGGACTATGACCCTTTCCTAACCAACTATCCTACAACCTAGGAAAGACTAATCGGGAAAGTTCTAGATTTAACACATAGAGGGAACTAAATATCATCTCATACACATATGGTACAGAATCAACATCAAAAGATACTACCTATCCGGTTTATGTTATTGTTAGAAAATGATTATTATGTCCATAATCCTAATGCCATAATAATATCCACAATGCTTACACATATATACATTCACATAGTTCTAAAATAAAATTTTAGAGGGGTATCATTTTTTTTCAAAAATCAATCAAAAATATGATAACTACCCTAGATACTTAGAAATCTGCTAATCACACAAAAACACAATACAATACGAAACAAAACACAATATTACACAAATTTTACACTAGAAATTTCGGTTTTATGACCATACTACAACCGATAGGAAAGAAGCATGGCAACAAAAACCCACAGCGGCTATGGTATACCTCTCCCCTAACTAAAAAACTGTGCATTGTCCCCATTATGATAAATTAATAAAAAAAATAAACGAAATGTGGACATACACGGGATGCACTAGGCATCTATGTACCTTGGGTTGCCTCTCAATAAGCTCCTAATTTAACATCATGGCACTAATCAGCTGCCTCAGCTAATCAGACCTCACCAAGGCTGATCTCATCAATTACCTTCACTTCTATATGATTTCCTAAGTAATGCTTAACATGCTTCCCATTCACTTTGAATGGGATATCACCATATCTATTTAGTTCTATAGCACCATAAGGGAATGTCCTGACCACGTTGAATGGTCTGGACCATCTAGACTTCAACTTGCCAGGAAATAAG